>NW_027103824.1:881409-927776 GCF_902728285.1 Clytia hemisphaerica
GATGTGTTTTATTCCAATGTTACTCCTGGAAAATTGGATGTGTTTTGTTCCAATGGTACTCCTGGAAAATTGGATGTGCTTTGTTCCGATGTTGCTCCTGGATTTTTAGAACAGAGCCAGAGCTGGAAAATCGGAAATGTTGAAAAAAATTTTTCTCCTGGAAATTTTTCTACATGCGCTCCTAGATTTTTAGAACTATTGTTTCAGAACTTTGCTCCTAGAAAATTATTATGAATTTTTGTTCCTGGAAAAAAAGAACAGACATTTCGGAAAATTGCGCCGGCGGCTGCACCTGCAAATTCTGAAATATGACGGACAATCACCCTACAAGACTACAATCTAGCTTTGCGTTAGTAGCACCCTGACGGCGCATTCTTTCAATGAAAACTTTAGCTTTAACTTTCAGGTCCTCGAAAAGTAACGTTGATCGAGCAATCCTGAGAAGTTCACCAACCAAACGAAGAATAAAAAATGGATTCAAGCATGTTGCTATCTTTATGTGACATTCGAACTATAAAAGAAGGAAAAGCGTCGCGCTTATCAAACAACTTGTAAATAAAAATCCCGTCTTTGATGGAAATATCTAGTTTTAAAAAAGAAGCATGAGATCCAGAATGTTCAATTTTGAGTTCAAGTTCATCTGGATAGATTTCTCCATACACAGATTGAAACAAGTTCCCATCATTGATAGCACCCAAATCGTCAAGGAATCTCTTTGTTGAAAGAAAATGGCGAGCTTTAACCTTATCTTCCTCGATGAGCTTGCTCATGTACCGTTGTTCATATTGGTAGAGGAAGAGATTAGCCCAAAACGGTGCTTGATCAATTCCCATGGGAATTCCAATCACCTGACACATAATAATGTTACCTGGCTTGAAAAAAACAATTTTTAATAAGATGCTTCATAGCTGTTTTCAACGAATTTTGAGTAAAGGACACAGAAGATTTGGGTTTTGTCTCTGACCAGTATGCTTTATCATTTTTCGAAATAGAAATGTATTTGCAATTGCCAGCATCAAAAACAAAATCAATGACTTCTGAAAGTTCTTTAATCAGCTTGTCACGAGGAATCTTTGTGTACAATGTACTTAAATCAAAGGTCGAAATTGATTTAGCATTCTTCTTTTTATTGATTCGGTTAAGAGACTCTAAAACCGGCTCACAATTTTGAAGTACCCAAAACTTGTTGTAATGACTCAAAAACTTGGCTTTGGTATGAAAATTTTCAACTTGACGGTAGATCAGTTTAAAAACAAGACTAACTGGTTTGGAAATTTCTTTGGTTGAACAATGTTTAGAAGCAATGATAAATCGTTTTCCTGTTGGATCCTTGTGTTTCTTTGGAGTCCAATAGATACTAGGAAGATTCATATTCTTCTCAGAAACAGCAAGACAAAGGCGTTTAGAAAAATCAACATTTTCATTCACAATCTCTGCCCATGAAGGTAAAAAGTAAAATAGATGGAGAGAAAATGAATTTTTTCTTCCCTTGATCCCTATTTATTCGCTATTATGAACGCGTTATAATAGACCACATATCAATGGAAGCACGCGCGTATCATTTCACTGGATTTTTATCCATAATGGCCACTTTTGACGAGATGCAGTTCGATGGTTTTTTCTGATATCTCAACATCTATTTATCCTAAAAAGAGGATTCCCTGACTTGAAAACCATTCTGATATCCTTCTCAAAAAGCTTCAAAATGGTAACTAATTTTTTTTTTTTTTTTTTTTATAGAACATTATAGAAATATTTTTTAATAGTAATTAAATATTAAATTAAAACGTTACAATATATAAATTGCTGAAAATACGTAGAGCTAGGAAATTCAAAGTTAAATAAAAAAAAAATTGAAATCACGAGACAAACAAAACTGAAAACTGAATCGAAAAACTGTTGAAATAGCACAACCTAGCGGGTCATGCCAAACTCAAAAGCAATGGTAAATACGGTGAAAAAATTAAGTACTAAAATCTATGAAAAGCTAACATTTGAAAATATTGTTATTTAATAAATCAATCTCATCAAACCTAAGGTTTGGTTTAAGTGTTCGTGTGCTGCGAATACATGTTACGACTGATCTCGTTAAAGGGGGGGGGGGGGTTTCAGGGGGTACCCGATTCCGCAATTCCGTCAATTTTTTCTCCAATTTCCGTCAAACCGTCTTAAATTGAACCAAAATTCCGTCACCGAAAATTCCTTTGAAATGCAATATTTTTGTCGAAAATTCCGCAAATTTTGAATATCTTTTACCAATTCCGAAATTCCGCAAATTTTTTTGCTAAATTCCGTTTTTCCGCACTAAAATTGTCTAATTTTCCGTCTCCGTCAGAGAACCCAATTTCCGTAATTCCGTCTAAATTTTCGCCAAATTCCGCCACTCCGTCCGAAAAAAGGGCCGATTCCGCTCCTCCGCCAACCATGAAACCTCCCCCGTTAAAGCAAACGAAATTTTTGTTCTGATCCAATTTTTGGTTTGAGACGCGTGAGAATCTGTCTTATCAGCTAGTAGATTAGCTAGCGCTCCAAAGAAGTGCTCAGCCTCTACACCCATTCCACCATTCATGGAGTGAATGATCCATGATCAACTTTGATAATTGGTTCGTTGTAGTTTCTCTTTTTTTCCCGTTCGTTTGACGCAAAAGCGCTTTTGAGACTTTGGGCTGTGTATCTCAGAGCATAGGCGTTGAATACCTTTAAATCAAAAAATGCTCGTTGTCCACGAACCCAAAAGCCTCCAGCACTGATGTCAGCTCTCGCGTTGTCAGTCGTGATCGCACCTTTGTTTAAACGTTCGCCAGTGATCGGCTCCAACATTGGTTCGATAGCGACATCATGTGTCACTTGATTCAACATTTGAGCAATTGTATCCCTCAAAGTGTTGTGCCGTTGGTAGATGAACCCTCCTTTAGGGCAGGAAAGTGCATGCTCGACAGAGAACGACTTGCCACATGCACATGTCGATGGTAGGTGCTTCATGTTCCATCTGTATCGGACGGCAATTGCGTCGAAGAACTCTTTTTTTATAGCTTGAAATTTTCAGATTTCAGGGGTACAGTGGTCAACCAATTGGATGCACCTTTTGCTTGAGCAAGATCGTTCGCTTTCAGCTCTTGACGTGTCATTTCTCTGCGGAGATTTTCGAGGATGATTGTTCTTCCTTCTTTCCGTTTTCTCTTGATCTCAGACTTTGCTGCTCTGTTGTCAACTTCGCACACTGGTTTCGGTTCGATGATGTCTTGGGAGAACTTCATTGTAAGTTCTCTGGAGTTTTGAAATTCTTCCTTCGACAGAGATGATAAGATGGGTATGGCCAATCCTCCCATACGCACCGGTAGTGACAAGAGTAGTCTTTCTTCGGTGCTGCAGTGATGGTTTTCAGTAATTGAAGGAATAAAATGTTTGTCAATAACTTCATCGATGGGCTTCAGATACTCCTCAATTCCGGGCATCACACGTAGGTAGTAGGTGAACTTGCTAACATACCCACCAACGAATGCACAGTAGGCGAGGTGTGGTTCTGATCTTGCGATATCACTCAGTGTTTGGAGCTCAGCTTGCCATTTTTCTATCAATTTCTTTACATATTCCTGTTGGCCACCCTCTTGACCAATGAAACCACCAAGATATTTAAGTCCATCAACCGTGATGTTGATTCCTGTGTCTTTGAATAGCACCTTTGCTTCTTCGAGCTTCTCCTCCTTCACTATCAAATACGACTTGGAAGCTTTTGGGTTGTAACCTAGGAGAGGTCCTAAGTCATTGACGTCATCCCACCACTTCTTCAGGGCTTGAAGCTTCCCAGTACCAGCGAGGTCGTCAGCATATGCAGCATTTTTAACTCCTTGTGTCAGCAAATCTTCTTGGAGGATCTCAAGCAGTGGCATTAATCCAATTGCATATGCTGGCATTGCTGTAGGGTCGCCTTGTGTGGTACCTTCTTGCGATGCAATCTCCTTTCCTCCCATTAGGAAAAGTCTTGATGGGCGGTGGTAGCAGTTGTGAATATATTGAGCCATAGCTGGACACAATATTTTGATGTTGTGGAGCAGTGATCTTCTGTTAATGCTGTTGAAAGTATTCGCTGCATCCACTAGTATCACTCCGTCTGTCTCATCTTCTTGGAATAGTTGGTTGATTGCGTGAACTGCCGCTTCACAGCCAGCTTGCTGTCCAGCGCACACTTGAACACTACCAGTTGCTTTAAGGATATCTGGCTTGATGGTGTTGATCAGAACTTTGCCGAAGATACGTCTCATCACTTCTCCAATTCCAATTGGTCGTACCCCTGGGTTTTTGTCTAGAGGTATCAATCTACATTTTTTTTTTATTTATTCTTTGTTTAACGTTGGTCAAAATAAAATTGTACAAAGACTAATTAACACCAACATGACGATCAAATATTTACTAAATAGTAAATAATCTTGTAAAAGTTAAGATTTTAAAAATCATTAAAAGATTGAACACAGTTTGCAAGAGCAATAAATTTTTGTTTTCAAAATTTTGGTTTTGAAGCACTCAACTGAGTCTGATGTTTTGATCTCATTGGGCAATCTATTCCAAGCCTGTCCTGCCCGATAGTTGAAGGAATTCAAGCAAACTGAATTTTTTGGTAGCGGAAGTTTGATTTGAGCGCCTCTTCTGGATGTTGGGGGATGTCGGGAATCCTCATCCTCAACATCACTCCCTGATTTACGCTGGATAATTTCAAACTGATCCCAGCCTAGTTTATTCCCGATTTTATTTACGCTCTTATAAACTTCCACTAACATAAGTTGGAGATTTTGAGTGTGAATAGACGCACAATCTGCTTTGACCAGTAGCTCGTCATAATCAAGATGGACAAGATTTTCTTTTGCCCTAAGGGCCCTGCAATGAGCTTCGGCCGAAAGATTGTGAGCCATCTTACTACAAAACATCCATATTAAAGGGCAATATTTAAGTCCGCTTGTTCTTGGCTCAGGTACGATCTAAACCTGAGTGTAGTTTTTGTTTTCTGTGAGGCCTTGTTACATAGATCCTGAATATGCGGATAAAAGGATAAGGCACTATCTATGGCTAAACCAAGAAGTTTAACACACTCTGAAGATTTTAGTGAAAAATTTCCTAAATCAAGAGCTATATTTGCATTCATTGTACCTGGAAATAACATCTGAAACTTCTCCGGATTTGCTACGAGGGAATTATATTCAAACCAGGATAGAATAATATGCATGTCTATATTCAAAGCTTCAATGACTTCCTCCAAGCAGGAAGCACATTTATGGAGAGTATTATCATCGGCAAAGTTACAGAGGTCATCTTCATTTACAAAGTAAAACAAATCATTTATAAAAACATTAAACAGAATTGGACCCAAAATGGATCCCTGAGGCACTCCAAATAGCAAAGGTAGCCAGTTACTGTAAGATGACAAGCAAGTACAGCTTCAATTGATCGTCTTTTAACATCAACTTCTTGTCGGCATAAGATTTTCAGAATGCGTGCCATTGCTTCCCTCAAATCAGAGCTGTATTTGCCATAGTTCTTGGAGGCAAGGATACGTCTCCATTGGTCAGCATCTTGTCCTGATGGTCCAGCAGCACCCTTCGTCTTAATGGCTGCCTCTCGAATCATTGTCCCATCAATGGACTCAAAGATGATTGGGTCAACTGGAACTACTTCTTTCTTCGAGATGATACGATCGTCGGTGTGTTCGTTTGCATTTGGATGAAGCGATTTAAGGGTGTTTATTACATCCCCAGTTGGTTGCAGGACACCACTTGAAGCTGTATCTTCAAGAGTTCTAATTGCCGCGGAGATGTTGCCCTTTAACATGTGCTTCGTGAAGAGTGTGATTGGCTTGTTTTTGTCTTTAGTCTTTAAAGCGTCAACTCGGGGAAGACGTTTCTGTATTTCTCTTGTTTCCCTCAACAATTTATCAAAGTCTCCTTCTTTCCAGATGTTCAATCTCCTAGCTAGCGTTTCTGAGTGTTCTCTAGCTTTGGATCGTGCGTGAGTCTTTTGGAGGAGTATTGATGGCATACACATCAGGAGTTTCATTGATGACGCTGAGAAATCATCAGATTGATTGTTCCAGAAGTTGATCAGTCTCGTCTATTTCTTCTATGTACTCTTTCTCCGCTTTTCCAGATGGTACAAGGAATAGATTTTTACGAAAGTACATGATTTCTTTGTACATCGAATCAGCAATTTGACAGAGATTTTGCTTTGACAGCTTGCCCCAGACAGGGACTTCTTCTTGTTCGATTGGAGTATGTGACGTCAGGTTTCGTTCAACACTAATTGACGTAACTTCTGCGGTTGGCACCAATGCAGGAGATTCTTCTCGATTTTTTCGTGCGTGGGCATTTTCATGATTTGTTCGACCAGTTTTAGTAGAAAAGCTTCTTGAGCAATATTGACATTGAAAACCCTTTTCTTGTGCAGATTGCGAATCAGGAATAGTGATCTTCAGCTCGTTTGTTAGAGTTCCCCTTATCTGCTGCTTGTATGGTTTTAAATGAAGAAATGATTCCCCCTTCTTGATCGTGTTGAAGGTGAACATTGGCACTCGATTGTGTGTAAAGTCCAATTTTTCTTCTTCCGGAGAGTTGGAAATTCTCAACTCGTCCTTTGCGCATCCATCTGCCATGGTCTCGTTGGCAGTGTGGGGCTTTTAAAAGGTCAATAAGGTGTAACCTAGACTCTTCACTCCTCGGGTAAATTGATGCGTGTCCAAATTTTCGTTAATTCTTCGGACCCATCATCACCCCTCCTAGCATAATAAATTACACCTTTAAAGAAGCGCATTACGATGTAGAACATGAAAATCGGTGTTACTTAAATTTAGGTTCTGCCAATTTTGCGAAAAACCGCAAAAACCAAAAAATGCTGACGTCAGCAAAACTTGTTTTTCAAATAACTCCAGTTTGGCTAATGGTATAAACATCTGTTGTGGTACTGGCGACAAAATACCACACCTCGGGTTGGACAAATTGCTACCATGAAATTTTACATGCCGCCCCCTGTACCTGCGCGTTTACCTTTAGTCGTGCCACTCAATCCTTCGGCTCTTTGACGCCAGGCCATAGTTTTGGTGGAGCTGGCCTCATCATTTGGGTTGGTGCGCGAACCCAGTACCATCCAAATCAAAATTTATATTCTCCATTCAAAAGTTCTTTGGCAGTTTCCGGGCATTTCGGGCAAATGCCAAACGTTTACGAAATTCTGTGTTTTTCATAATCCCTTTACGACAGTTCACATAACTCTCCCAACAGTGGCCATCGAAACTGTCTGGTCAATTCCGGCTTCCACAGCAAGTCTGTGTAAAGTAAATGGGCCGATCGTGCTTCTCATACATTTGATGTGACTGATAAGGTTTCTCTCGTCGCTCGGGCTGAGTCTCCATTGACATCCAGGATTCAGTTTTCGTTTATTGTGTGGTCTGTTGAGCAGCCTCTTGTCTGAAAATGGTTGCATATCTGTATTTAGGAAACTTCTTCATAATACGTCTGACTGGCATCTTTAACTCCACGTACAGCAATCTCATGTAAAGGGAATCAGCGATAGAGACTTTGCTCTGTTTTCTCCTATCTGCTATCTATTTGTTGTTCAGTAATTAATTAAGTAAGTAATTTTTCTATTCTTTTATTTTATTTTTTGTAAAGAGAAATGAGGAATATGTATGTAGTAATTGAACAAGATACTGTATTGAGGAGGCCCCCTCAGCAGTTTGCGTGATGGCGTGATTGGGACTTTTTTCTTGCGTGATGGTGTGATTAGAGATTTTTTCAGCGTGATGGCGTGATCAAGATTTTGGCGTGATCCGGGGGGGGGGGTACTAGGGCAAGATGGGTTACGGGGATGCTCCGCTGGTCAGGGTACCTTTTTTAGCCTCCACGAGTACCAGGTAGGGTCGCAAAAATACAAAAATAGAAAAATCAGTCCCTCGTAGGGTGCCTATTTTTGGAAAATTTGGAGAAAAAGTAGAAAATTTGAGAAAATTTTGGTATTTCAGTCCCATTCAGGGTCACTTTTTTCGCAATGCGAGTCCCACGTAGGGTCCATTTTTCGGTCGACAAGGGTAGTACCCCCCCCCCCCGGGGGCGTGATGCGTGATAGGGCAAAAATTTGAGGCGTGATGCGTGATTTGGGATACTTTTCGCTATTTTTGCATAATGACAAATTTTAGCGATTTTCGTGATGCGTGATGGAGAAAATTCTTTTGCGTGATGGCGTGATTAGGGGTGCCACTGGGGGGGGGGGCTCATTGAGGTAAAATAAAGGCGACCAGGTCACTTCTTGTCGGATTAAAGATGTCGGTTAAGTGCCTTCGTTACTTTTTTTACTGCATTACATTTTTTGGTCCATGCTTTCGGCTTTTACGAAACACCTGGCCGGGTGACAGTAGTATTCTCAAAACACCCCTTTTGTAGGGCGAAGCGACGTGCAAAAATCAAAAAAATAATCAAACATTACTTTTAGTCAGATAGGATCTAATGACACTACGGATAGGATACTTCTTAAGGAAGGCCACCCACTCATGCAAGGCCACACCCTTCCACACCCCTATTTTCAATCAAAACAACAACAAGGCACAATAATTGCTGGTAGCAACCTCATTCTTAAGTGTTGACTGCAAAAAAAAAAACAATTTTTCCCCAGACACCCTTTGAAATTTTAAAGTCACACGGTGTGGGAACCAAGTCTTTTTTGCAAAATTCTCAGACAATCATCTGCATAATATTGTGAGACTGACACCTCCCCCCACTTCCCCAAATGCTGTAATTGCTCTAACATTGATCCATTTATTCAATAGCAACTGAAGAAGTTTATCTTTGACTTTATCATTTGCTACATTTGAAGTGAGTAAATTCCACCCCTTTATCACATCCTCACTTTGTTCAAAAGCTTCACCTGATACCACTCGAATACTTTCCCCACAATATGTTGTAAATCGAGCTACTTTTTCAATAACGACAACCAAATTATAGAACTGGCCATTGACTTTAAATAGCCATCCACGATTTACTTGATCAACCCATGTCTTGGTATAATCATTAAGGGAGAGGTCTTGAAAATCCTCGTCTTTCTTTGATCCCCAGGTATTTCATAGTGCAATCGGTTATAGATGATCAAATCAATCAAATATGTGAACCCGGAACATCTACTGGTGCACTTGCCAAACTAATAAAGGAATTCATTTCACCAGTTAAAGAGACTTATCAGAAACACCTTCTGCAAAGTGTTTTCAAGTTGGTCGGAGACCTAACAAATTTCTTGAAAAGGTCTTGAAAATCCTCGTCTTTCTTTGATCCCCAGGTATTTCATAGCCTATGGATTGTTTTTCACTGCTCAGTTTTTGTTTTTATGTTCTTTCTTATTGAATAAACAAGATATGTAGCAACGTAATACAAGGATTCTTCCTCATCTTTTGTTAAATTGAAATCAATTTTTGGAGCATCTTGCTTTGGTTTGTGAAAGGATATAGTTTCTTTGAGGATGTAATGCAAAACACAGTTATAAGGGATTATAGTAGGGACTTTGTCAATTACAGAAACACCAATATCTGTTAGAAATTTTTCCCATTTGTTAATCTTTCTCCAACACAAAGATTATGAAATTTGCCAAGTGCAACATTAGTATTTTTCAAGAAATTTGTGTGGTCTCCGACCAACTTGAAAACACTTTGCAGAAGGTGTTTCTGATAAGTCTCTTTAACTGGTGAAATGAATTCCTTTATTAGTTTGGCAAGTGCACCAGTAGATGTTCCGGGTTCACATATTTGATTGATTTGATCATCTATAACCGATTGCAGTGTATTGTCCAAAAGATCGTTTCCGTGTGTCAGAAATTCTAATTCAGAAAAAAGAACAGAAATTAATTCTAATAATTTTTTTGTAACAATTTTAAAACTGTCAAATTTGGTCAAAGTCTGAAAATTATTCGTTCATTTCATGACCTACACAGTAAGCCTGTCAACCCACATTTAAGTCTCCACAAACTAATCAGTTGTACTACTATTACGCGCGGAAGCGCCAATAAATACTATCTTGTTAAAAACGAAACTATCTAATATAAAACGAAATTATCTTTTTTAAACGAAACTATCTTCGACATGTGACTTGCACAACCCCTGGGATATCCACCATCACGACCCCGTCTTGGCCAGATGGTGCAGGTTTTGCATTCTCATTCTTTAATGCAGTAAATGCAGATTTCGCCTAACCACGTACTGAAATGTCTTTAGCTAATGTCTCATCAAACGATGGACCAAACAAAGAGGAGTTTCCAGGGTTGTCCAATGTCTCTGACTGAGTTTTTTAAATCTCTTTGATTGCAGGTTGGCTGCTAATCAGCTAAGACAACAGAGCTACGCGTCTCTGATACGATATATTATTGAATGTCTGGGCCAAAAGAATGATACCTTTGTCAAACAGCCTACAGGGCTCCTGAAAATCATCTTCCTCGCCTGCTTCGAGTGCTTCACGTCTTTCGTGTTCAAGATTGGACCACACATAGCAAATCGGGCCAAAAACTATCATAAGGTTGTCTTGAACATTCTTTAATGTTTTTATCAATATGGAGTGCATCAAATTTCCCATTCTGCTGTAAAATTTCCTTAATATGAGTGTCCAAGATTACTACTTTCTTCACATTTATTGGAGGGGGGTACTCATTCAGTACTCTCTCCTTAAGCTCCTTCTGATTAAGATGTTATTAGACAAGTATTTGTTCACCTACACTGCCTGGTCCTCTGCCAGCTCCCAAGCCTTAGCATTTTCTTCGATTAACTCAAACCTTTGAAGTTTCTTCTCTGAATTCTCAGCTTTTCTTTTAGGGGGCATCACCATTCTCTTCTGAAATTGGAGATGGGGCTTCAGTGACATCAACTTTTTGTCTACGAAATAGACGTGAAAACATAATGAGAATCTCCAATCATTAACTGATTGTAAGATTACAACTTGAAATAACCCAATAAGTGAATGATTGAAGTAAATGACTACTTGGATAACAATTCTTACAATCACGGGATGATTATTGAATACAAATTTGAAGAGCGTAACAATTGAAAAGTATTTCAAATATAAGTCATCAACCTCCCCCCTCAAGTAATGAGGGAAGCGATTAATATCAAGTTTCTTCATAAAAATAAGTGATTGATAGGGTAATAAAGGATTTAAACACAAGTGGTCGAAAAGGGGGACTAGGCAGGAAGGCACACAGTGTGATCTACATGGTATTTTCAGTTCTTGCAAATATGTACAGGAATAACACAATCTTGTGCAATGGCTGTATGACCAACAGCAAAGATATATGATTGTATGAAGCACTACGTTGTTCCAACACTTGAACAAAAACCAGATTTAGTAATATTGCATTGTGGCACAAATGACTTGAGAACTAAAGAGCCGAACGAAATATCAAAAAATATTGTTGATTTGGCGAGAACGGTTAGTGAGCAAAGTGAAAACACTGGTGTTGTCGTTTCTGGTGTTATACGGAGAGGTGATGAATTGAACGGAAAGGTTTTAAAGGTGAATGAAATACTGGAAAAGCTTTGCAACGAATGTAATATTGGTTACATTAATAATGGTAATAATGATCCTGAGAAACACCTTAACAAAAGTCGTTTACACTTGAACATAGATGGAACAAACAAACTTGAAAGTAATCTACGCAACTTAATAAATTGTTGACGGGAATCGCATGAATTTAACGGATCACACCTCGGTGGTAAGATTATTTCTGAAAACCCTCTTGAAAACTTGGAAAAGGAAAATGATATTTTGTTTTCCTACCTTAATATTAATTCTTTGCCTAACAAACAAAAGGATGTAAAGAATCTAATTTTGCCTCACATAGATATCTTTTGCATCGCAGAAACAAAGCTGGACTCCTCTTTTCCCGAATCTAAACTACTTGTCAAAGGATTTAAAAAGCCATTCAGACTCGATTTTTCAAAGAAAAGCGGATGTCTTTTGCTCAATGCAAAAAAATTACTTCCACTTCGCCAGCTCAACATTAAATTACTCTCACCAGGAATCGAATGCTTGACACTGGAATTAAATTTAAGAAAATCAAAATGGCTTATCCTTTCTATTTATCGAAATCCAAGGCTACAAAAACTAAAACCCTTTCTCGAGGAGTTAAGTAAAGTCCTTGATCATTACGGTGCCTCATATGATAATTTTTTAAATTTTGGTGACTTTAATGAGGAGATATTTGAAAATAATATGTCAAACTTTTTAGACTCGTATTCTTTGAAAAGTTTGATAAAACCCCAACATTCTTTAAGTCAAAGAAAGGTAGATGCATTGATTTGATCCTTACAAATCGGCCTCTTTGCAGTGGGACTTTTGAAACAGGAATCAGTGACTACCATCACTTGATTTATAGCATGTTCAAAGCTAGTTTTAAAAAAGCTCCTCCCAAAATTATAGAATATAGATCTTTTAAAAAATTTGATGAAAGTTGTTTCCGCTCAGCTTTAAGTCGTAATTTTGATTGCGATTTCTCAGATTTTGAAGACTTCAGCAACACCTTTGAAAATATTCTGGATGGCCATGCACCAATGAAAAAGCGAACCATAAGGGGAAATCAAAAGCCCCATATAACTAAAGCTGTCCGAAAAGCTATTATGATTCGCTCTTTTTACAAAAACAAAGCAAATAAGACCGGAAACACCTTTTATAAAAACTTATATCGTAAACAAAAAAATTATATCGTAAATCTGAATAGGAAAGCAAAGAGAAAGTATTTTCGTGATTTAGGGACAACAGAAAACTTTTGGAAATCTGCAAAACCATACTTTTCAAACAAGGTCCAACACCACGAAAAAATCTTCTTGCTTGACAATTCAAGTGAATCAAACGAGCTGATAGATGATGAGGCTACTATAGCTCAAACTTTTAATGATTATTTTGTAAATATCGCTTCTTATCTTGGCATAAGAACTTCAGAATCTAGTCTTCCTGGGAACACTGAAAATAATCCGCTCGAAAATCATTCTAGCGTCCTTCGCATCCTCGAATCTCAGTCTACGAACAAATCATTTTCGTTTAGTGAGGTTACCCCTGAAGATATCCAGCGAATAATGATTAAACTTAACCCTGGTAAATCCGTGAGCGGTCCTTTTTCAGTTAAGCTTGTTAAAATGGTCTCTGACTTATTATCAGAACCATTATCAAAACTAGTAAATCTTGCATTTAGCACTTCTGAATTCCCTCAAACTCTAAAAAAGGCAAGGGTCACTTCTGTCTTTAAAAAGGAAGACAAATTTCTGAAGAAAAATTATCGGCCAATTAGCATATTGCCAGTTTTTTCAAAAATTTATGAAAGAATTATGCATGACCAACTTTCATCTTACTTTGATGGCATTTTTGACTGAAGACTTTGTGGGTTCAGAGCTAAACACAGCACCCAGCATGCTCTAATCAAAATGATTGGTCAATGGCATCAAAGCTTGGATACGTCTGGTAAAGTTGGAGCAGTTTTAATGGACTTATCTAAAGCTTTCGATTGCATAGATCACAAACTTTTATTAGCTAAACTCAAAGCTTATGGACTCGATGCTAAAAGTCTTGGACTTCTCAAATGCTATCTGAGTAATCGCTATCAGAGAACAAAATCGGCTCTGAATATAGTGAATGGAAATACATGGTGGTGTTCCACAGGGCTCTATACTCGGACCCCTTTTATTTAACATTTTTTTGAATGACTTATTCTTTTTCATAGTCAAAACCAGCATTTGCAATTTTGCAGATGATAATACATTGCATTCTTGTGCTGAAACTCATGCAGAGGTCATCTTAAATCTTGAGTTTGACTTAGAAATTATTCTAGATTGGTTCTCAAAAAACTACCTTGAAGCAAACCCTGGAAAATTTCAAATGTTGGTATTAGGAAATAATAAAAATGTTATTGTAGAACTTTCGGTTGGACATGTAAAAATATCATCAACGGATTCTTTTGAGCTCTTAGGCATCACCATCGACAATAATCTATCATTTAGCACTCATATCAATTCTCTTTGCTCTAAGACTAAAAAGAGAATTTGGAGCTTAAACAGAATTCGAAACCTTCTTACATTTGACCAACGGAGATTAATTTTTAATGCTTATGTTATGTCTATATTTAATAAATGAGTAGTGAAGGCATAGTCGGTAAACTTGACCAAGCATGTTAATTTTTATTTTTCATACATGTTTCGATTTAATAATCATCATCAGTGTTTTTAGTTCTAAAAATAGATAAATAAAAATTATATCATGTGTCACAAATAAATAGTGTATATACAGAATCAGTCACAAGTATAAAAATCAGCTTTTCAAAGTTTTTTGAATATTTAAAACCCTCCTCAAACGTTCGTTCCATAGATATTCCCTTTCAGACAATGTATATTTCCCCATTGAGTGAATGCTTTCCAGATATTGGACAGCAAAGTCAGTTTTTTCTTTTCCAACACTACATACTTTTGAGTGTTCTAACACTGCTGAAGTTCTCGATTGTTGGAAATGTTCTTTAAAACGCTGGTTGAAATGGGTGGTGGTTTTCCCAATGTACATAGATAAACACGAACATGAGATACAGTAGATACCACAATCAGTACAAGTTAGACGTGCGTTAATGGGGTAGCTCCTGCCATTAGTTGGGGACTCAACGTGGGTGTTTTCATTTCGAATTTCATTAGAACAGATATCACAACGACGAGAACATGGCTTAGGAAAATGACTTTGTACATTGTTGTGAAAAAGAAGATTACCAATTGAAGACCCTGTTGATTTAACAATGTCTAATTTTACTTTATGATGGTTTAGAGTTCTGTTGATTTGGGTGGCAAAATGATCAATATTCTTTACATATGAGGTGTCTGAGAGGACTACCCACCGGACAGAGTTGATTTCAGATTCATTTGTTTTCGGGACTTGAACAAGATTGCGTTGAAGAGAATGAGCTTGTGAGAGAATATTATCTACCATTTCGATAGGATAACCAGAATTGATACAGCGTTGTCGCAGAAGAGCTACAGCGTCAAGGAAGTCCGAATCTCTAGAGCAAAGACGACGAAGTCTAACGAGTTGACTTTTAACTACTCCCTTGAAGGAATGACGGGGATGGGCTGATCCAAACTTAACATATGAGGTAGAAGCAGTTTGCTTGCGGTATTCCCTAGTGTGGAATTGACCATCTACGATGAAAATTTCAATGTCAAGCAAGTGGAGTTTTTCTTCTGAAATTTCGTTTGTAAGAAGAAGGTCGAATTTATTGAACTGTGTATTTAATGTCTCGAAAAAGTCTATATTTAATTACGCGCCGATCATTTGGATGTTCTGTAACAAGACTACATATGAGGAAATCACTAAAGTCCACAAGCGGGCTCTGAGAATATTACTTTGTGATTTCCAAGAAGATTATGAATCTCTGTTACAGAGCGCCAAGTGTAAAACGGTCCATGAAATTCATCTTCGCTTCTTACTTTGTGAGGTTTTCAAATCTGAGAAAAAATTAAATCCTGAATTCATGCAGCAGGTCTATAAATCAAAAACAATTAAGTTTGATTTGCGAAACAAAGTCTTGATGTCAATACCCAAGGCTACCTCCCATCGTTTCGGAACGCAATCCTTTTTATTTCGTTGAAGCTTACTTTGGAATCAAATTCCCGAAAATAATAAGCTTAAGCCTTCCATCGATTCATTTAAATCCTCACTTAATGAAATAAACCTAACAAATATTTGCCTTTGTAAAATATGTACCTAAAAATTTATAGTTTCACTTTATTATATAGTTTTTTAGAAATTATCTTTTCATATAATCATTTTTGTCAATAGTTGGTATAAATTAGTATTTAATTATAACTATGTAACACCAACGTTAAATAAATCGGAAAAAAAAATGAATGTATTACAATTGAATAAATTGAAAAACTATTTTTTATCCCATCTTTTTGTGACTTTTTAAAACAATTACTTAGCCTGGGAATCCAAGCTCATAATCTTAGAAAAAACAAAAAATACCTCACCTCACAAAGTTCTAAAATTATAGAGCTTGGTGTAGGTAGATTAGTCTGACACAGAATGTTATAAACAGTCTGTGTGTGAACCCTTGTTGACAGACTTTCTGAACTTTGGAAACCCAGGCAAACACACATAATTAACTTACCATAAAAACTCTTTTACAAGCTCTAAAGATTTTCAAAAATACTAAAAACCACATCAAAACATCAGCCACCGTATTTAGACTTCCAGCCAACAGCCATTTTGTTTCAAAATAAATCTATGTTTTAATTTTCATTTTGTTTTCCTTTTTTGTGCAGAGTCAGCTTTTTCCATAAATTATGCGCGCGCAAATGCGCGCGAAAATACTGCTTGATAATACGTCGAAAGCTGGCAGATCAGGCCGAACCTGCATTGCAGGGAAAAATCTCCCTGCAGGCGAGTTACCTGCGCCAAGCGTTAAACAAGCAGCAAAAATATCATAAACTAGACTGTGAAAAAAGTTTAACGCTTGGATTCCCAGGCTAACAATTACTTAGCTCTCTATAAAACTTTTACTAAGAGAAATTTATCAACAATTCAAAAAATATATCATACATTTCCCTTCAAAATTTTAAAGAAAATAGTGTGTACAGTGTGACAGTAGTTTGAAAGATGATCTTGAGCTTTTCAGTCATTAGAACCTATACAATCTCTCAAAATGTGCTCTTTGTGATATCATTTACTTCAAATGTAGTATCAATCTTCCTAATGTTTCATTTATAAAATCAATCCAAACCAGTCCAAACTAATTTTTCAAGAACCTTGCCTTGCAGAACTAAATCCAAAAACTTCTACCGGGTGCGCCACAAAAAAGTTTCTCTCTTTGAAACTGATTTTCACGAAATCGAAAGATTTTAAAAGAATCATTCCTATTCCATTGGAAAGACGAAAGATAAACTTAAATTTTTATGGGTAATTTATTAAATTCGGTTCATTAGATCAAAAGTTATGCTCCATTGAATAAAAAAAGTTACTTTCAGAAAGTGCCCGAAAACGTTAAAAATCGACCTCTCAAATTTTTATTTTAAAACTAGCAATCGTTATAGGCTTTACATGATTAAGAACATTTTTCAGCAACTAAACACATAAATTTTGAAACTTATGGGTCAAAAGGATTTAGAATCTTCATCAAAATCATTTTAATTTACTTTTACGGAGATTTTCTTCAGATTTTTGGTTATAGACTGAATAAAGTCTATGTCAGGCTGGATGTACCTCAAAAACCGTATTTGATGTATTTTTCTGAATTTTCTGAATTTTACAAGATTTTTTTGGCTTTTTTCGACGAATTTTCTTCCTTTTAATGTAGTTCAACCTTCCTTTAAATAACAAAAGGTCATTTAGACAACTTATTATCATTCTTGATGACTAAAACGAAAATACTGATGCATTATGTAATTATGCTTCTGTTTAATTTGATAGGTCGATTTTTAACGTTTTTGAGCACTTTCAGTAAGTAACTTTTTCATTCAATTGAGCATAACTTTCGATCTAATGAACCGAATTCAATAAATGACCCATCAAAATTTAAGTTTATTTTTCTTTTTTCCAATAGAACAGGAATGGTTCTTTAAAAAATTTTAGATTTCGAGAGAAACTTTTTTGCGGCGCACCCGGTATAATTCATATAAGTATATTAAAGTTGTAATGATAATCTTATTTATTAGGCGGTAATAATAACAAGCGGTACTATTTGCCATCTGCCATCTCACGGTAATTGTGTTTATGAAAATATAAGTTGATTCGCAAGTACATTATTAAAAAGACTTTTTGGTGAAAAATATCTTGTTTGAAAATATATTCGAGCAAGCATCAAAAGTCACACATAGGTACCTTTATCATTTAAGTTGTCTTTTGGGCTAAAGCCATCAATCATGCTTTTGTTACCAATTTATCGTACAAATATAAATTGGTATTATTGTAATTGGTCAAGCTCCAATGAAATAAAAATCTCTCGAGAGTCAGCAAGCGATGATGGAATCAATCAAACCAAATGAAAATGATTCCATTATTGCTGACGTAGCAACAAAAACATATATTTAATCAGTTCTTTGCTAATCAGTGCTCTCTCATAGACACTGATAGTGTTTTACCGCAACAAAAATATGTAACTAATCTTAGAATAAACAATATCGCTCTTGATGAAGCCAAAATCTTAGCCCTCATTCGCGCACTTACGACTAACAAAGCGCATGGTTGGGATGACATCTCCATACAGATGATTAAAATCTGTGATGAATCCTTGGTTAAACCTCTTATGAAGATCTATCAATATTCTTTAGATTTTTGCATTTTTCCATCAAACTGGAAAAGAGCAAATGTTGTTCCTGTGTACAAAAACAAAGGGGACAAGAGCGTGGTAAAAAATTATAGACCAGTGTCTCTTCTGCCTATTTTTGGAAAAATCTTTGAAAAATGCATCTTTGACTCCGTCTACACCTATTTCGAAAACAACAATCTTTTCACAAATTCCCAGTCTGGTTTCCGCAAGGGTGACTCTTGTGTGTCTCAGCTGTTATCCATAACACACAACATCCTGAATGGTTTTGATGTTGATCCACCCCTAGATACTCGTGGAGTGTTCCTTGATATTTCCAAAGCTTTTGACAGAGTTTGGCACGATGGTTTAATTTTCAAACTTAAGTCATATGGTGTTTGTGGCTCCCTTCTTTTATTAATCCAGAATTTTCTACACGGGAGACGGCAGCGGGTTGTTCTTGATGGTCAAGCTTCTGATTGGACGGAAGTCTTGGCAGGTGTACCTCAGGGATCTATTCTCGGACCCCTCTTTTTTTTGATTTACATTACTCAAGAACTGAACAGTGACATGCAGAAGATAAGTGAGTGGGCTCATCAATGGAAAATGTCCTTCAACCCTGATCCTTCTAAACAGGCAGTTGAAGTGTACTTTACCCGGAGGTTAAATCCAGCTGACCCCCCAGAAATTATTTTCAATAATGCAGCCATTGCAGTTCAGGATCATCAAAAACATCTTGGTCTCATACTTGATCAAAAGCTGGCCTTTGACCGTCACCTTGATGAAAAAATAAAAAAAGCTAATCAAGGTATTGGTCTTATTCGCAGACTTCGTAAGTTTCTACCCAGGGAATCTCTTGTCACTATATACAAAACCTATGTTAGACCACACCTAGATTATGGAGATATCGTATATGATCGTCCTGGTAATTCTACATTTTCTGAAAAACTCGATGCCTATCTTGCAATTACTGGATGCTTCAGAGGAACATCCAGAAAAAAAATATACCTTGAGCCAGGCTTTGAAAGCCTGGCAGACAGACGGTTAATTAGAAGACTCGTATTTTTTTATAAAATATTCAATGGCTTTGCTCCTGCTTATCTTACGAATATTCTTCCTCCCCAGAGAGGAGAGGAAGAACGCAATGCAGGGCGAAGGATAAAACCACCACTCGAGGCACCTTTCTGTAGAACCGAGCGTTATCGTGCCTCTTTCTTTCCTTTTTGCATAAATGAATGGAATAACCTCGGAGATCATATACGAAATCTTCCCACTATTAAGTCTTTCAAGCAAGCAATTCTCCGATTTCTCAGACCCAGTGCTAACTCAATTTTCAGAGCTAGTGACAACGATGGTGTTGTTCTCCTTAACCGATTAAGGGTTGGTTTCAGTCATCTTCGTGAGCATAAGTTCAGACATAATTTTGCAGACACAGTTGACCCCTTCTGTAACTGTCGACAAAATTCAGTAGAAACAACACAGCATTTTTTGATGCATCGCTCTGATTACTCTAATGACAGACTTGTGATGTTTGACAGCCTTCTTCAACTTGACATGACCTTGTTTCCATTTAATCCCAAAACATTGTGTAGAATACTTCTTTATGGCGACCCCGATTTTAGCATTGTCCAAAATCACGATATATTGAGTATCACAATAAAATTTATCTGTGATACAAGCCGTTTTGGGGGACCGTTATTTTAGTCTTTTACTCTAACTGCTCTCCAAGCTCTTTTTGTTTTTGTTTTTTATTTTTTGTTAGTATTTATCCTCTGTAGTAAGTTTTTTTTTTCCATGCATTTATCAATTGATTTATTAATTTATTGTTAGCTTAGTTTGGGTTCCTTCCTCCTGGCGGTATGATCTGGTGGTCCTTTTGCGGGAGGTTAGGAACCCTTTATAGTTTTGTACTATTTGTTCGTGTTACATATACTATAGATAAAAAAAAACAAAAACAAAAACAAAAAAAATGATTCCATTGGCATTCACTACAAACCTGAAAAAATAATTAAAATCTAATTAAATTAAATTAGATTTTAAATATCATTTTGACAGACAAAAGACAAAAGAAATTAATAAGGTTTGTTAACCAGATAATATACAGCATAGTTGTTTTATTTTGAGGTGAGAAAGTTTTTTTAAATTTTCTTGATGAGCTCAACGCCTATTAAAACGAAATTAATTAAACTGAAGGATGATTTATCAATAATATCCAATTCACAATTTTACACTTTAAAAATAGTAAATAATTTGAAGATTATTATGACTTTGATTGTGGAAAAACAAAAATACAACCGAATTTAAATTATTTCTTCAATGACAATAATTCAATTCTTGTATAAAAACAACCAAGATTGTTGCAAAAAAATGCAAACAATGGATCAATAGTTTCAATATGTTAATCCAACGATTTTAATAATGTATACTGAGCAAAACAATGGACTTATCTAATCCAAATTTATTACCTTTTTGCTGACATTTTAAATATGCGGTTTATTATTCTTAGACCCGATTAAAAAGGAGGAATCGAAAATTAATGATAGTATCTAATCACATAAAATCAAAATAAACATCTTCAATTATTAAGAGAGGCATGCAAAATTAATTGTCATTTTCGGCAATTAATTATAATAAATGTCATAATTAAGTAGTCCCAGAACGGAAAATAAATATTTTTCTTTCTACTTTTATTTTCCTTTCAGGTTGAATTTAAAAGAATAAAATGTTGTCAAGAAGAAAGACAGAAAATACGTTTAAATGGTTTGTAGATAACTGATTATAGTACAAAGACAAACTAATTATCCATTTTCTTTCCCGAATAAATTGTGAAAAAGGGGAAAACAAATTCATATCTCCATTGCAATTAAATTATATTTCAAATGAAATTAAATTGTATTTCAATTATAAATAAACAGTTTCTATATTGAAATCAATATTGACTGTGATTAGAAATATAAAGAAATGAGAAGAAATTAATCAGAAATTCTCTTTCAAATAAATTTGAATTTTCGACAAAATATACTATTCATAAATAAATAATAGTTTCACTGGAACGTTATTATTATATTGTAACCAAGCATTTTCTATGTTGGAATTAAATGTTATGATTATAAATATAAAATTAAGAAATGAGAACAAATATATTAGAAATTTGTTTCAAATTAATTAGGTTATTTCATTGACAACAAATACATAAACATTTTCCAATTATAACTTATTTTGTAATTAATTGGAAATTCCACTTCAAACTAATTTGGTTAATTTGTAATTAACTAAAAATTTCACTTTAAATTAATTTGGTTATTTGACATATTTATATAAATATTTTCTAATTGAAACTAAATTTGTAATTAATTAGAAATTTCGCTTCAAATTAATTTGGTTATTTGACAAATTTATATAGATATTTTCCAATTGTAGCTTAATTTGAGGTTAATTAGATATTGATAAATAAATAAAATAAACAAAACCAGCCACTTTTCTATATTGGACTTTAAAATTATTAGAAATATAATGCTAAGAAAAGCCTATTTGTTTCACTTACTGCTTACTATGAATGCTGTAGATGCTATCTGCTAAAAGTGCTATGAAATCCCGTCTGCTATCTTGATGATCCCTGTTGTGCTTTAGATTTAAAAAAGTGACTTTCAATCCGTTGCCTTTTCACGGCTGTGTGGCCACTATTCCGCCATTATGAAATTAACTGCTGTTTTGATTTCAGATATAGACCCGTTTGTGGAGCAAGCTACAGTTTCAGCTCTTCACTTCTCTAATTTTATTGGTATAAAAATCGGCAATCAGGCTAAGAAAACATCATCCAGTCTGATTTTAGATGCAATTTTTACTGTGAGGAGATGGCAATCTTTGCTTTGCTTGTAGAAGGTTTATGTTTTTACTATATTTGCTGATAGGAAGTTTGCAAGTTTATTTACAAAAACTGCCAAAGTTTCGGATAGAAAAAAAATTGAGATGAGTGTAAATATAGCAAAAATAGCGATGAAACAAATAGGGCCAAAATTAAATTTATTAGAAATTCTGTTTTAAATTAATTCGGTTGTGTGTAAATCAATCTGATTCAAGTTTCTTTGCTTTCCTCTTTCTTGTTGCTCCTTCAGGAACTACTACTTCCTTGTATATATTTACAGGTGGCTGATATGTGTAGGTATAGCCAGGTTTTTGTTTTGTGATGGTGGACATGGATGGTTTGGATTGGGTTCGCGATTTTTTGAGTAGACGACAATTCTTAAATTCAAAATAATATTTCTCAGTCAAAAAATTAAAAATTGATGAGAAGAAAAAAACTGTTTGATGTAACGTTTCTCTGGATTTGTGATAATTCATCAAAAAACTTGATGAATGCATTCCAGGAAGCATTGGAATAAAGTTCAGCACCAGTTAGACACCGTAAAGAAGAAGCCAATTCCTCTTTACCTATCAATGTCATGGATATGGCACGAAAAAGACAGTTTCCATCATCAGCACACACTCTAAAAAAAAGATTTCATTTCATTTCATATTTATAGTCCAGGAAAAAATGGCCAAATCCCACCTTGAATGGGACTTTGTGAGCCATGGTTTTTTAGCTTCCTATATACCTCTAGTTTATATTTTTCGATGTTTTTCAGACTGAATAGGTGATAAAAGGTTCGTACCAGGCTTTTAATGGGGGTCTCTATCAATTTTGCACAACAGATTTGCTAGTGGGGTAGGGCACTTTAAGGGCTGATATCAGCCGAAATACTTGCATTATGATTATGAAACTTTGCACACATCAAGCAAATATGTTCAAAAACATTATTTGAAAGTTTCAATAAAAACTGACCATCGATGTGTATTTTACAGACCAGAATATCGAAAAATTGCCCAAAAATAGTTTCTCTAATACCTTGTTTTAAAGCTTTTTTACATTATTACTAGTTAAATAGGATCTAATGAAAGACATTAGAAATATTGCATACTCAACATAATTTTCTTCAATGAAAAGTAACAGAAATATTAAAAACGTCAATTTTACAGACCAGGGGAATTTCAGATTCTGGGCGGAGTAAGACTGGTTAGACGTGGGATATTGAATGAAGTACGTTATTTGTTGCAATGAAACACTGTAAACATCAAGTTAAAATAAATAAAAACATGATACTAAAATCTAAAAAAATAATTTGGGATAGCGTGTATTTTACAGACCAGAATATTGAAAAATTAACCAAAAAATGCCATCATTTTTCAAAAAACTCATTATTAGCTGCATTGAAGGGCTGCATGAAATTTATTTTGAAATTCTTTCTGTCAGTTCGTAATTTTCGTAAAATTTTCCACAATTCAAAAACCGCTAAAATCATAAAGAAATCGATTTTACAGACCAAAAACTTGAAATAATTAGTGCTTTGAGGTTTTTGACCGCTGAAATCTGATGAAGTGGTTTAGTTGTGATTATGCAGCAGTTTGGTTTAAATATTAGAATTACATTGCCAAAAAACTAGAAAATAAAGAAATTTATTCATGCAATTCACAGGACAGTAAGTATATTAAGAAATTTAGTTAGGTATTGCATTTTTAACAGAAACACAAATAACAGAGGCCTTTTAAACTTAAAATCATGGCATTTACGCCCATGAGTATTCAATGTTTCCATGTGGATCCCAACTCTGAGCAATCTGGGAGGTTAACCCTTGCCATTGATGTTCGCCTCCACATTACAGCAATGTAAACTGTACGTAGAAAAGGTAGATGTAAACTGTCTCTGCATGGCGGAAGTGTACTCAGGTCAGTAATTTTGTTTTGGTTGCAGAACTTCTTGAAAAACGCTGCGAATCTGGCTTCATTAACTGTGACCACTTTTTTCGGCACTTTGTATAGTCTACAAACGAGTTCTTATACTGTTGCGAGCATTTCTTCAGTGACGTTGAGATCGTTTCCAAGGTTGGAGAAGAATTTGAGGAATTTAGGTGAATCAATCATCGTCTTCCAACAGTTGGTTTTACTCTTTCTAAAAAAAGACGAAACATAATCGTTTCCTGTAAATGCATGCATTCCGATAAGGGCTTTCTTGTAGTTAGGGTCGATTGAATACTGATGCAACCATTCTTGTTTCCGATTGATGCCACTACCATAGTCATACAAAACTCTGTGGGAATGCTTCTCTGGAATGAGGGACGGCATGATAACGCATATATCTGTGTCAGCCGACGAGTTTTTGATAATCTCGGTGCCTTTGTCTGACGATTCGAGTATTTGCAGGGCATGTAGAATAACTTTGGTGTCTGCCTCCTCTTGGTCGCTCTTGAGATTCGCGTCCATTCTCGTTTGTCCTCTGTTGACATGGTATGTTTTGGTGTCACCAGACAGATATATTTCCTCGGTGTTAAGGAGTTTCAGGACCTTTCCTTTGCTTTCAATGATGTAATCAAATAAGAGATTGATGAAATTCGTTTTGTTGTCATCATTCAACAAGAAGGTGTTTAGGTCGGTGGGCAGCTTGCTCTTGACGGAACCGATGATGATTTTTTTTTTGAAGATCCTCTTTTTTCCGTTCACCACCTTTGATGCTACATGAGCGGTAGGTATCAGCAACGATATCAATTCGTCGGAAGTAAAGTTCTCCAATGTATTTAGAAACTTCTTGATGAGGTCCTCATATGTGCCACCAGAGATGCCAGACAGACATGTTCGCAAGTGGGCAATCATGTCGATGATGTAGCCGATGGTAATGCTTTTATCAGCTTTTGGTGTGACATACGCTTTACGTTGAGTGATAATAGATAGCAGCGAACTTTTTGTGGCTGGCCGCTTTGTTTCATCTGGAGTGGCCAAACTCAAGGGGACATGATAAAGAGAATAGCACAGAGCCACTTCTAAGTTGATCGGCCGATTTGTTTTTGTTGAGATGGGATAGGTACTTTTGGGATGCTGTCTTGGACGGCTATACTAGACGAAAAAAGACGGTTGCTTGCAAATTCGTCTGCACGGATCTTCCCATTCTTTTGGATTTCGAGTATAGAATCATCTTCCAAAGAGTCACCAGAACTTAAGATCAATAACTTGTCATGATCCAAATCAGGCAGAGCGAAGGGATTTATGTACGTCGTTTCGATCACACTCATGACATCGTTTATCCTCTATTCATCTTTATTGACCTCCCTCTGCCGCAATGGTTTGTATTCGGATCTTCCAGTTTAGATACCGGACATCTTTGTCAATTTAGCAGTCATTTGAGCCTGGTATGGGCGATTCAGACACCAATTTAATACATTTTGGGGATTTATCAGGACTTCAAAGACAGAAGAATGAATGAACCTTTTTAACCGTGTGGTCCACAAAAATCCCAGTGGTAAAGACCAAAGAAAGGATAGACAAATACTTCAACCAACCAAAGGGTAAACAAGGTTGTTCTATATTTTCAAAAATATTGCAGAAATCGAATTCTTACCAGGTCCTTTGAAAGAAATCTCAACTTTGCTTTTCCTTCAATCTACCTGACTCAATACAATTTCTTTATTTTTGTAGCAAACTTCAAAAGTAACACAGATGTCAAAATGAAGTCACCTACACGTAAAAGTCAATCTCCAACCAATATCACTAGCAAATGTATATCTTAATAAATATTGTATAAACCACACTCTTCCCAGGTCCTTTGAAAGAAATCTCAACTTGTTTTTTCAACTGTTTTTCCTTCAATCTATTTGACTTAATACAATTTCTTTATTTTTGTAGCAAACTTCAAAAGTCACGTAGATGTCGAAATGAATTCACCTACACGTACAAGTCCAATCCCAACCAATGTCATCACTAGTATCTCAGGTAGATATTATAAGAAGTAAAAAAACTTTCCAGCCATCATATCACAAACTGACGACAATAAGGACCTTGGGATTCTTTGCACAGAGTCTGTTGTCTGTCCAGTACACGACAGTAAATCTAGACAAAGATTTAATTATGGCTGGTTCAAGAAGTATCCATGGTTGTCTTATTCGAGAAGGTTTGATGGTGCATACTGCATTGCGTGTGCTCTCTCTGGAAAAAACAATCCCAACAACTTATAGTCGTTTCGTTTCCGTTTCCGCATCTTGTCCACATCACAAAAAAGCATTCAGTGACATGAATGATTTCATCAATATGAAAAAGAATCTAGAATTGAATATTGCTTCTCAAATAAACAATTCCTTTAAACAGGCTGTGCTAAGAAATAGAAGTATAATAGAATCTCTCGTAAAGAGGAAGGTGACCCAACTTTGGCAATCAGGGAAAGCTTGACCACCGACAATCCTGTCAATTTTTTGGCTATTATCAGATTGTTTGTTGAACAAAACTGTCCTGTGCTTAAAGAGCATATCGAGACTTGTCCAAAGAACGCCCATTATCTAGCCAAAAACATTCAAAACGAATTATTGAAATCAATTGCTGATGATATAGTCGCCCAGCTTCTTAGCAAAATAAAAAAAATGAGATTCTTTTCTGTTTTGGGAGATGAAGCAATGGACAAGGAGCAGCTGCCACTGATCATCCGATTTGTTGACGAATAAAGGAGAAAATACTATTTCTTGCATTTTGCTAAGCCTAACTTTAAAATGTTTAAATTTCATGAATTTGGAATGTCTGTTTTCAAAATAAAGATTTTTCGATGATGTTTTAACAGTGGTCGAAAAACATTTCGAAGGGTGAAAAAACTTTATTGCCTCTCTTGGAATGACAACTTTAGGGATGTCATCACCTCAATGACAAAAACGTACAAATCTGACAAAAAGAAAATAATACGCGACGGTTTGTTCTTTTGGCTGCAGAACTTAAGCAAGCGGTTACAAAAACATCAACTTTATAAAAAAATTATATGGTTCAACCCTCCTTACAAGAAAAACGTCTCAACAAATGTAGGAAAAACCTTCCTAAAACTGATTGATAAACATTTTACAAAAGCAAATAAACTATATTCAGTTTTCAACAAAAACAATGTCAAAGTGAGCTACTCTTGTACCGAAAACGTCCGTTCTACTATAAACTCTCACAATAAAAAGATTTCATCGAAACCTGAAGACAATAACCATAACATTGCAACTGTCGTAATAAAAATGCATGTCCGTTACAAAACAAATGCAAAACCAAATCCATTGTATATAAATGCGAAGTTACAGCACCTAACCATGAAAAGAAATCATACATTGGCCTTACCGAAAGAGAATTCAAGCAGCGATATAATGAGCACAAGCAATCTATCAACAACGCTAAGTACAAAAACAGTACAACACTGTCTACGTATATTTGGGCCTTAAAAGAAAAGAATATTGTCCCGACGTTAAAATGGTCTATCAAAAAACGGGTCAAATCCTACTCTAACACTTCTAAAATGTGCCGCCTTTGTTTACAAGAAAAATTAGAAATCCTGAGATTCGAAAACAAAGACGAATTGCTTAACAAAAGATCCGAAATCGTTTCTAAATGTCGTCACATGAATAATTTTATGTTCAAGCATTATAAAACAAAAGACTGGACATAGCTGCTCACATGGGAATTATAATTTTATTTTTTCTAATTACTCATTAATTTTTACGACTTGTCGATTCTAGCAATGTTTGAATTTTGAATTTTTTCAATTAGATCAAACTTGTATCATATGTAGCTGATGATTGTAAGCATGAAACTTTAAGTTCTACATTTTAAAAAAAAGTTTTGACTCATTATTATTGTTTTATTGATATGAAAACTTGTTGCTTTAAAGAACATATATGAGACGATTGACTATACATCATTTTATCGTTTTTTGCCTATTTCTTTACAAAGATTTATATTACAATATCTTGTCGTTATTTAGTTTGACTGCTGTAAGCTCAAATATCAACTTAGTATTCGAGAAAAAGTAGAATTGAGTTAAGTTAAGTCATGCAACTTTGATAGCGCTTCATAGAAGCACTTTAGAAGGTTCTAAACTGGTGAAATATGAACTAAAAGGTGTCATTCGTGTTCTAAAAAAGGTTTGAGCCTGTTAAATAAACTTTTAAAGCCTTCATTGACAGTTGTAAGCTGGCTTTTCAATTTATGGTTCAATTAGTTAGGTTTTACTTTCTAGATTCCTTGCTAGGAATAACTGACTTCAGTAGGGATCAAGACTATCCTCTTAGGTGTTCTACCACCTATCACCTTTTGACCTCAACGAGTTAAAAAACCCTCCACATAACTATTAAATTACCTTCATCCCAGTGGGCACTAAGACATCTGGAAAACATCGTTAAGACGTCGTCTTCAGACGTCCGAAAAACGTCGAAGTTTGATCGTAATTTGAAAGACTTGTAAGACGTCGGTTTAAGATGTCCCACAAGACGTCTATAACACGATGTTGCCAGAGACATCTTAACACGATGTTGCCAGTGATGTCTTAACGTGATGTTGCCAGAGATGTCTTAACGTGGTGTTGCCAGAGACATCCTCTTTAATAATCGTCAAGATGTTAGTTCAGACGTCTTAAGTAAATGCCTCAGTAGCGTTAGTAAAAACATGTTTAAATTAATGGACCAAAGAATTTGATTAACAAACAGATGAAAAACAAAAAGCACGACAAAATATTTTTGGACCTACCGCCGGGTGCCCCGGTGGAGGTTCTATAAATTAACCCATGTCCGTCCGTTCGTTCGTTCGTCCGTCCGTCCGTCTGTTACCAGCTTTTCTCAGGATTGGCTCATTAGTTTTTTCTGATTTTTTGCACAATGATGCAAAATGGCAATGCCCAGAACGTGACGGAGCCCGATTTTCGAAAAAAAATTTATTTGGGCAAATTTTTTGTACAAAGATGGAGGGCAAGATTCTCTAAAGAATGGCTGAAGTGGTTTTTCCCGGAAAATTCTTATTTGCCTTAAAAAACGGATTTTCGTATTTTGGGGGAAATTCCCTTTAACCAAATAAGAAAATATAGTTTTTTTCAATGTTGACTCGTTATTTTTTTCTGATTTTTTGCACAATGATGCAAAATGGCAATGCCTAAAATGTGTCTGAGCCCGATTTTCGAAAAAAAATATATTTGGGCAAATTTGGGCCAAAAACTACCTCAAAATAGGGTTTTTTGGACTTTGTGTAAAATTCTCTCATTACTTTTTTCTGATTTTTTGTACAAAGATGGAGGGCAAGATTCTCTAAAGAATGGCTGCAGTGGTTTTTCCAGGAAAATTCTTATTCGCCTTAAAACCGGATTTTCGTATTTTGGGGAAATTCCCTTTAACCAAATAAGAAAATATAGCTTTTCTCAATGTTGACTCATAATATTTTTCTGATTTTTTGCGCAATGATGCAAAATGACAATGCCCAAAATGTGACGGAGCCAGATTTTTAAGGAAAATTTTTTGGGCAAATTTGGGCCAAAAACAGCTTAAAAGGTTTTTTGGGTCTGAATGGTTTAAGTGATTTACGTATTCGGGGACATTCCTTTTTACCATTTTACATTATTCAACACACAAGCTTTATTTTTCCATTCTGAATTTTTGTACAATTATTGTCACTTTTTTCTTATTTTCATCTGATGTTAATCATTAGGTAGGTCCATTCAGCATGTTGCTTGTTGTTTCTGTTGTTTCAACTTGTCACCTGGACACGATTTTGAAGGCGTTTTGTATACGTGCACTGTTTCTAAATTAGTACATTCGGTTGCTCACACAATACAATGGAAGATAACACTGAAGAAATAAATGACACACGTTGAATAGAGGAATTTTCAATTTTCTTTTTCAGTTAAAATTATAAACTTTAAAAAAAATATGTCTGAGCTTTACGAGCACTTATTTTTCGCTTTAGGTTTCTGCTTCTTCTTTTTTTCACTTCTTGACCCGCCTGGCCCGTCTGGTGCTTTTGACGTCATATAACATATTAGAGCCATGGGGAATAAAAAAACTTTCAACTTACAAATTAAATTCAATGAACAATCAATGTATAATTGATGAGAACGTATTACAGATTTCCCGCGTAAACTAACAATTCATTCATTTTGGTTGGTTACTATGGTTACAAGATGCGCAGATAATTTTTTTTGAAAAAAAAGCCTGGGTAAAAGAATAATAATTGTAGAGAGCTCGGTAAAGAGAACGAGAGAACGTCTATGCATATTTTACATAAATTTTTTATAAACACAAAAGAAGAACTTAGATGATGTGATTACGAAAACCTGTAAATGCATAATTAGAATAATTAACATAATTATGCATGGATCGTGCATCGTGCATAGTGAATTGTTGGATCGCGCATCGCGAATTACACAAACCCTTTTCATTTTTACTGTTTTAATACTAGATGGAGAGAAATCAAAAGAAAAAGTTAAAAAGTAGCAAAATATCACAGTTTTTGCCTTAGTTCTCGCAACAAAGGCTTAAATTGGCGAAAGTAAAAAGCTAGAATCTTTAGTTATTGCTCTATGCACCACCGTCAAGAAGGAAGTTAGCTGTTGAAGGCTATGTCTCTCAGCAGAAAGCAAAATGTTGGCTGTTCCATTTTGCCCGTATATTTCTTTCTCTGCTACATAATTTTCATCTCATTATCAGCCATTATGAAACTGTGACATCACACGTCTCGCGCTAAATCATAAATATGATTGATAACGCCGTGGTAGCTTAGATTGAATCCAAGTTGACCCGTAAACACTAATCAAGGTCTAATTTTTACACACGTTGATGAGCAGTTTCCATTCTAGATTTTGATTTTGATTCAAGATTCCTGAGACTTCCAAAACTGCAAAACTGTATCGTCTTTTTGAAGTCCTTTCCATTGAGTTTGTACATTGCCTTTATGAAAACTAAATCAAGTTTGGGAAATGCTACTCCCAACAAAAATTCACCCGTAGAAAGTGTTGGATCTTGAAGTTTTGGTGAGGTTACACATTTGGTCCATTCGGTAGTGTTGTGTTGAGCATTTTGGTATTCTCGAAGAGCAGAATTTCCATGGATACATGCCATTCTAGATTTGGATTCAAGATTCCTGTAGCTTAGAGATTTAAGATTCCTGAGACTTCCAAAACTGCAAAATCGAATTGTCTTTTTGAAGTCCTTTTCATTGAGTTTGTACATAGCTATTATGAAAACTACATCAAGTTTGGGAAATATTATTCCCAACAACCTTATTTGACGCAATTCAGATGGAGAAAATGTTGATTTTGGTGAGATAACACAATCTGCAGTACAGTGTTGAACATTTTGATATTCTCTACGAGTAAAATTTCCATTGATACATGCCATTCTAGACTTCAATTTAAGCATACTTGAATGCAATTTCAAGTGTAGCTCTTAAGTATAATCAACAGATGACATAATAATCATGAAAAAAACTATACTTACTTTGATAGGGTTCATTCAGGTCGACATTCTTCTTCCTTTCATTTATTTGGCACAGATTACACATCTTGATTTGTTCCCACGCGACCGCAAAGGCTTATGGGAAAGACATTGGAACAACTTCCTCCTCAGTCTCCTTGTGTTGCACCAGTTTCAAGAACGAGTGTTTAAAAAGTGAACAAGTGATACTTTTATGGACCTACCTGGTTATGCATTTAACACATATAATTAATATCTACGTGAGCATGACCGTTAAACAATCTTTCAGAACACAAATAGTGACGATCTATTAAAATTAGTCGTTTGTTTCTTATAAAAAAAAACGTTTAAAAACCAAAATTTCATGCCCTTGAAATATTCTTTCATATTCAAGACTTCGTGAGCAAGAAATACATCTATCTCATCAAAAAATTGAGTAATTTGGCTAAGAACGTTGCGATTCTTATAGATAAACATGCGTTTTTTGAGCTAAAAAATTCTTTTTTACAAAAATCTGCTTGCGCCATCTTTTACCTACTTTCATGCAAAAATTCAGAAAAAAACAATGAACCAATATTTCACAAAGTCCAAAAACCCTTTTTAGCCGTTTTTTGGCCCAAATTTGCCCAAAAACATTTTTTTTCAAATATCAGGATCCGTCACATTCGAGGGTTTATAATTATGCATCTTTGTGCAAAAATCATAAAGAATGAAAGAGCCAATCTCGAAGTAATTGATAATGTGCTTATAAAAAAATATCGAATTTAGCCAGTTTTTCTATAAAAACACGCCAAGCAACCAAAATTTCGTCTCTAAACACACATATTCAGCCCTCATGAGCAAAAAAAACGTATATATCTCATAAAAAAATTGAGTAATTTGACTAAGAACATTGATGTATGCTTATTAATAGTGATTCTTATAGATAAACATGCGTTTTTTTGAGCCAACAAAATGTTTTTGCAAAAATCTGCTTGAACCATCTTTTACCTATGATGGTACCCTATTTTCATGCAAAAAAATGGAAAAAATTAATGATCGAATTTTTCACCAAGTCCAAAAAACCCGTTTTTTAGCCGTTTTTTGGCTCAAATTTGACCAAAATTTTTTTTTCCGAAAATCGGGCTCCGTCAAATTTTGGCCACCACCATTTTGCACCTTTATACTAAAAATCAAAAGATTCCTATGATTCAATCCTGAGAAAAGTTGGTAACAGACGGACGAACGGACGAACGGACGAACAAACATAGGTTAATTTATAGGACCTCCACCGGGGTAGGTCCAAAAAGGAAAAGGTCTGGTATGAAACTTGCTTTAGTGGCGGGAAGCAAATGTCGACAAATCTGCAATTTTTATTTAATGTCGACTTTACTACAACTAACCTAGCCTGGATATCCAGGCTGTAAATTATTTCACAGTCTAGTTTTAGATATTTTATGTTCTGATTTACAGCCTGGTCTCCCTAGAGCGATTTGCATTCTCTTTAAGAGAATGCAGTCCGCTTGCTTGCGCTCACTTCGCTAAAACCGTAAGGGCCAATCTACACGGTGTTGAGCAATTCTAAACCAAAAATAGGATAGTCCTCCAGTTGCTAGTGAAGATAGGGCTTTCTGTTACATGAAAAAATGAAAAAGAAGAAAACAGAGGCAAGTTCATTTTCCAAGAAAACATGGTTGGTGTATGCAAACTTTTTTATGGACTTTGGTGTAATCTTTGGATGTTTTAAATAGTTTTAGATCTTGTAAGACTGCTTTTTATCAATTTCTGTTTTGCTGCCCTGGGTTGGCTAGGAAACATGGGTTTTCACTTTCATTCTCTAGGGAGACCAAGCTCTATAATTTAAGAACTTTGTATGTTGAGGTAAATTTTGTTTTTTCTTAAATTTTGAGCTTGGATATCCAGGCTACAACTAACCAAACATTTATAAAAAAATTTAGTTCGCACGATGTAAAAACCCCGACAGCTTTTTACACGCTTAAAATGATGACAAAACTGCAATTTCTATTTCATGTCGACTTTACCACAATATTGTTCAAATGTTTATAAAAAAAAATCATATTCGATAGCGTTCGGGCAGTGTCAAAACCCACGACAGCTTTTTATATGCCGGAGATGTCGGCGAAGAGAGCGTCGACTTGGTCAACGATGAAGGTGCAAATTTTATTTCATGTCGACTTTACCACCACAAATTGTTCCAGTTGTTCCAACATAAAAAAATATTCGTAGTTGGGCGGTCAAAACCATCACGACACCTTTTTACATGTCTCTGAGGTCTCGACAAAACTTTAATTTTTATTTTCATTGTCGACTTTACTGCAATTCTTCAAATATTTATATCTGATCAACACTATTTCTTCTTTGGTAAAGATGACGGGTGGCTCGCGGGCGCCAGAGAGTGCTTACTCTGTCTGAGAACATAATAACCCAACGAAAAGAGTTTAGAGGAAATGACAACAAAGGAAAGTATACCATCTTGAAAGAAAAGGAGGAGAGACACAAGAATTCCCTGGTTGAGAGCCGGAATGACCTAACGATCGACGAGAGAAAAGCCAATGATTTAGCACAACTCAAAGGGGCATCTAACTGGCTTACAGCCAAACCTCTTAAAAGTGAACATTTTGACCTCACAAAAAGGGAATTTTTCGATTCAATTGCTATCAGATATCGCTGGCAGCTCAAGCACCTACCAAGCATTTGCGCATGTGGTACAAAGTTTTTTGTTGAACATGCTTTGTCTTGCCCCAAAGGTGGCTTCGTATACCAGCGCCATAATGAGATCAGAGACACTTTGGCCATGACACTAAATGAAGTCACCAAGGATGTCACCATTGAACCGCAACTGGAACCCATCACCGGAGAATGTCTTGGGCGAGGTGTAATCAAGGAGGATGGTGCCAGAGCTGACATAAGCGCAAGGGGATTCTGGACTAGAGGCCAGCGGGCATTTTTTGATGTTAGGGTATTCAATGCCTACGCCCAACGGTACTCTAGGGTGAGTCCTACTTGTGCTTTTGAAATGAATGAAAAGGAGAAAAAGAGACAATACAACCAGAGGATAATCCAAGCAGATGGAGGCTCCTTCACACCACTCATTTTCTCGACAAATGGAGGTGCAGGCAGAGAGGCCCAAATTTTCATTAAAGCCCTAGCTGCTCTCTTATCAGAAAAAAGGGATGAACTCATGTCAATGACTTTAAATTTTCTGAGAACCAAGATTTCCTTTGCATTGGCAAGGTCAACTGTCCTATGCATCCGTGGCAGCAGAATTCCAAAGAACAGCATCACAATGGTTGAAAATCAGGACATCAAAATAACTGAAGCTGTAAGCTATATTTGAGTTGTTGTTTTTTTTCTTCTTCTTATTCCAACAGTATTTTGAAGTCAATTTTTTCAATACTTTTTGAAGTACTTTTGTCCACTTTTGTTTTTTCGCCTAAAAGAATACTTTTTGTATTTTATTCTAGGATTAATCTTTTAAAGATATATTTTCATTATTCAAAAAAAAAAAAAAGAAAAAAAGAGTGCTTACTCTTGGTACCACACCTGACTCTAGGCTTTGTTCTTCATCTTGCCATTTTCTTTTTCTTTGTATAGTTGTTTGTTTGAATGTTTTGTCTGTTTTGTATCATATTTGTTGGTATTGTTGGTCGAGCAATTGGGGTGTGATGGTGTTTCAGTTTTTGCTGAGATTATGTTGAGGGTAGTGTTTTGATCCATGAGAGATTTTCAAACCTTTCTTAGATATAATTCATACGAAGTCACGCAATGTCAAAACCTGTAACTGTCTTTTACATGCCGGAGGTGTCGACAAAACTGCTATATTTTTTGTTATTTCATATCTACTTTACCACAATTTTTCAAATATTTAGAAAAAATTCATAGTCGCACACAATGTCAAAACAAAACACCCGTGACATTCTTTGTGCCGGAGATGTCGACAATACTGCAATTTTTATTTATTTTACAAAATATTACAGGAGGCTTAGCCTTTACCTTACTATTTCGATGTAGGTGATGATAGTAGGGTTTGTTACGTCGAGAACACTTTTTTGTGAATTGTATTTTTCTAAAAACCTTTGTGGTGGAGTACGATATTTAATCTATGACATAAAGAAGCATATATAATTCCCTCGAAGCATTATCATTCTTTTCAAAAACAAAAGTGAACTTGTCTTAGATGTGATGAAATTAATTCTAATTATGACGTGAATTTAAAAAAAAGTTAACTCGGGTTTTTTAATTCGGGGTTTTTCTAACTCGCGATTTTTTAACTCGGGTTTTCCGAGGCCCTGTCAAAAGCTGTCGACAAAAGTACTGTTTTCTAGCGTAACTTTGCATCGATTTTTCGAACATTTTTAAATATATCAAAAAAACAAAAAAATCCTGATAAAAGAACGAATTCAAAAACACCCTGGGCTTTACGTCATTTTTCTTATCGGAAACACCCGTTATCCCACCAAACGGGTGTTTCCTGCTGCCGTGAAAGTCACACTACACTGTTAAAGCAAATCGCACTATTCTAGTGAGAACAAAAGTAACCATGGCCTCGATTCAGATTCTTGTACCAAACAAAAAGGATATTTTCAAATTGCCGTTGTGGAATCAAATAATACAAAATATCTGCTTAGTTCTTTTGATTTTTTCTCAAAGTTCTAACGAAAGAGAGCTTGTTTAAAACATTTGAGTAATAAGATCTTGTAATAAGATTGACTTTCTGTTAACTTGACTATGTTAATAACTTTATGAAAGATGAAAATAACAATTAACAATTGTCTTTAATCGCTAGAGTATTGAAAGCAGAATTTTTAAAGAGAAACTTTTAATTCCCAAAGGAGCAGGAAAGAAAGTTTTCAGACTTTGCAATGGAAAAAACAGTTTAAGTGATAAGTGAAATCCTATATTATAATACGCAAATCACGGGGAAAAAACGCTGCAGGATTCTCGCATCAAACATTTTCCACTAGCGATTTTTAGCTCGCATCTCTATTTAGCCGCGTTTTTGTTTGTAGATTAAATTCAATCCTCCGCAGTTAAATTTTAAATTTTTGAAAAAACACCACCGAAGTCTTCATCTTTTGGAAAATTCCCTTTGAATTTAACTCAAACTTCAATTTCACTTATAAAGACAAATATTTTTCAAAGTCTTTCAAAGTCACACTCAAATGTCTACTCACGATGGCTAGCCACGATGGCTAGACGACCCTTTATTACCCTGATGTTGTACGAAAGAAATCTGATTGTGGTTTTTAAAGCAATGCAAGGGTATCAATTTAAGGGCATTGCTTTCTATATAAGTATTACTGAAAAGGTGCGAGCGAAGCGGGCATTTAAAATCGTGTGAAAGTCGTCTCGGACGACGCCGGGACGGCCAGTTGTTTTATAAAGCACTTATGTACTAGTATGTGATGCGATTCTTGTATCAGAAGAGTTTTTAAACAAAGTATCCTTTATAGTTTAAGTACAATGTATTTTTTAATATTGCAATAAGACTCACAGCTGATCAATATGGGAATATGCTTTCTCAGATGTGTTTTAAAGTTGTTTTAGATAATGACATCTAATAATGTTTGTTATTAGAGGGTGTTATTGCTGACAGTCAGCGCGAATAAATCTTACAGTTTGCTTCCACAAGTTGTATTTCACAGAAAACCAAACCGTGGCGACCACGGTAGGTGTTTCCGATAGGAAAAATGACGTAATCTTGACTTACACATATCAAGAACTGAGGCAAAAACATAAATTTGACAGTTTTTGTCGACCTAATGTAAGTATTGACCTTAAGTTAAAATTTTTTATTTTGTGATTTGGGCCAGGGGCGCCACTATAGGGGACGAGTTGGGACAGCATTTTAATGTGTGTGGTTAAGGTATAATATTTGGTAACGAATAGGTAAAATTTCATTAAACTTCTTCCTCTTCCGTTCTTGGGTCTCTTAAGTTGGAAAGATTGAATTGCTGAAAAAATAAATGAAAGCATAATTATTGAATCAAAATAACTAAGAATAATATCTTTTTTGGTACCGTAATCCCATTCTTGATTAGTTGGTTTTTGAAACTTGAACGCCGTTGTGGGTCCCCGCACGGCTCCGAAGCCAAACCTGGGGCTTCGAAATTAAGCCAATCACGAAAGATATATATAATCACGTGACGATAACAAAATAATTTTCATGATGGCACGTAAGCTGTGACATTTCGTTGGTTGCACGCTCTCTGGTGGTGGTTGTTAGAAGTCTGAAAAGAAGACCAGGGAAGACCAGACTTTTTGTAATTCATGTTTGACAGGTAAATTGCAAGTTGCCCCAATTGACGGTACGTCATCAACAGATGATGTCTATCAAACGGAATGAACAATCGGATTAATTAAACACACTCGATCAATTGCAATTCGCTTTTATCGATTGAATGAATGTTACCCAGAATTTTGTCGTTTATACGTAAATTGAACATCTTTAATGTAAATCAAACAAGATTGAACGCTAAATTCATGGTTCAAACCAATTGAATTATACCCAGAATTTAGCCATTTGATTGACATTCAAACAGAAAAGTTTAGTGTAAAATTTGTTTGGTCCGATTGCAATTTAGCATTCGATCTTGTACGATTCCTGTACCGTCATCTGGGGTATATAACTCACAATTTACCAGTCAAACATGCAATTACAAAAAGTTTGATCTTCTTTTCAGACTCCAACAATACTTCTAAAAACTACCACCAGAGAGCACCCAACCAACGAAATATCACAGCTTACGCACCATCATGAAATTTTTTTGTTATTTTGTTGTATCCAGGCATAGTGATTTCAATTAATACTAATCTATCGTTATCAATCGATATTCAATTGATGATTAATCGATAGTCAATCCATGTATAATAATATATTCTTATCGGTTTAAATCGATTCGATATCGATTGATATCGATTCACAATCGATAACTAATTGAAGTCAATCGATTAACGGTCGATGGTAACCGATAACCAATCGATGTTAAAAGTTACGTCCTTATTGATTGGCTATCGATTAGCAATCGATTGATTATCGATTAACATCGACCGTTATTAATTATCATCTATTAAAATCAGCAATCAACACCATGGATTGACTACGCCTGGTTATATATATATCTTCCGTGATTGGCTTAATTTCGAAGCCTCAGGTTTTGCTTTGGACCCGTGCGCGGACCCACAACAGCGTAAAGTTTCAAAGACCAATTACAGATATAAAGCAGGGTAACCTGACCAAACAAAACCTCTCCGCCGAGTAGACTTTTTCTTTCGCTCTCAGAACATATACTTTCGTTTTAAAAATCGTCATTCATAAGACCAGAAGGTCTTTAAATCGCCATATACATTGAAAAAAATGGAAAAATATTGTATAGTTGGAATTAAAAAATGTAAGACCTTTTTAGTCTTTTGGTAGTTATAAAATCAAATTTTCTCTTTTATTGCTACAGGCATGATAAATAAGCTTTTAGATTTTAACTGTTTTAGCATGGAGACGATCGATTCGAATGTAGGTTTTAAAAGAATGCACCACCTTTTATAAGCAATGGCATGTTTTCATTATGGGTAGTTATGGGTGATTATGGATGCTTGGGCGAAACAAGGAAAGTCCAAAAAAAGTGCGGGAGCTCCCGCGTTTTTATAGCAAATAAAACGCGTTTTCTAAAAATTGCCGTCATTTCAGTAGAAGTGAGCCGGTGCCGACGCAGGGTTCAATTTGAAAGGGAAGAACAAAATGGCGATTAGCGACTGTCTGGCTGCTTGGGAAAATTTATGTTTACTCTTGGAATTGATACCGATCCTGTTTGATTTTTACAGTTGAAATTTCATCAGACATTAGTATAATTCATGATGTGATTTGACTATGGTATAGATTTGTTTGAAAAAAGAGACCATAGTTTGTATAAAGCATTATATATATATAATTTCTTCATCATTTCTTGAGTGTTGCTATCAGCTCTACTACAGGTCATTTTGTCATTTTGGGTTACTTTCCACTATCTATTATTTGATATTATTGTTCATTATATGCTTTTGATCTCCTAATAAAAAGCTTTTGTAGATTAAAATGGACAGTTTTTTACGTTTTCTATTAATTTTGATTGATAGTGGGTGTACGGGTTTGATGGTTGGTTAGGTGTGCGCCTTGCCATACAAGGGTCAATCACAGTACAGGTTCGAGCCTTGATGCCTGCTATCGAAATCTCATCAACATTCTCCTGTGAAGATGATGAATGAGAAGGAAGCGTCGTAATGTCAACGTTGTTTCAAGAAGTTTGTTTGGCGATGAGATTACCGTGCATGATTTAGCCATTTAGATGCAAGACGTTCCTCTAAAAACTGGAGGTAGCCATGCTGAATGCCGGCCCACATCAGTGATAACTCAACTACATAGTTAGCGCAAGCTACCCTACAACTTGGCCTGGGTAAAATAAAATAATAATAATAACTGTGGTGTCAGTAGCATTGTTTTTATTTGGTTTGACTGGATACGATAAAGCTCTATACCATTGCAGAATATAGATAAGATCTAACCCTACTTACAGCTACATTTCCAACAGTTTTTTGCTATTCTAATGGGGAGATATGACAGAAATTCAGTACCATTATTTGGGGTTACTTTCATAAGTAAGGGGCAACTTTCATAACATAGCCTTCAAACCAAAAGGATATTTCTGGTCCTTGGTTTAAACTAGCCTGGGTATTTTGACTCAAAATTCTTAGTTGGACCAGACCGTAAACCAGAGACAAGATTACAAAAAACCAGGCAGTAAAATAGTTGACGGTCTGGACATCCAGGCTAGGTTTAAGCTAGAAAGTCTCAGCATAACATCTTTAGTACATTTTAGAGATATTTTCCTAATCAGGATGTCATGCTTGAATAATTAAAAACTCCATTCCAACTCCAGCACAGATTATAATTTTTCATTGTTGTTGTTTCCTTCGCATTGCATCCATTGAAATTGGGAGATATCGTGATTTACGCTGGAGTTATTTTTAATATTCAACACAGCGTTGTGATTAGGAAAATGTCTTTTCTAGCCGGTTAGTATAATTTACTTATAGGATGAAAACAAATTTTTGTTCAAAGTTACAAACCAAGAAAGTGAAATTTATGCAAAATTAAAATTTGTGATTTCTGCCTATATATACTTTGTCTGAAATTCAGTGGTCCCCAGCATGTTTCTCTGGTGTAGAAAGCTTTTAATCAGGCTCATTATTATAGCATGGGCTTATAATGGAAATCCCATGATATAAGCCCATTACAGTATTATTTTTGAAATTCAGTGGCCCCCAGCATGTTTCCCTGGTGTAGAAAGCTAATTGATCAGGCTCATTTTTATAGCATGGGCTTATAATGGAAATCCCATGATGTAAGCCCATTATAGTATTATTTCTGAAATTAAGTGCTCGGTTCCCCGCATGTTTCTCTGGTGTAGAAAGCTATTAATCTGACTCATTTTTATAACATGGGCTTATAATGGAAATCCCATGATATAAGCCCATTATAGTATTATTTCTGAAATTAAGTGGTCCCCAGCATGTTTCTCTGGTGTAGAAAGCTAATTAATTAGGCTCATTTATAGCATGGGCTTATAATGGAAATCCCATGATATAAGCCCATTATAGTATTATTTCTGAAATTAAGTGCTTGGTTCCCCACATGTTTCTCTGGTGTAGAAAGCTATTAATCTGACTCATTTTTATAACATGGGCTTATAATGGAAATCCCATGATATAAGCCAATTATAGTATTATTTCTGAAATTAAGTGGTCGGTTCCCCGCATGTTTCTCTGGTGTAGAAAGCTAATTAATCAGGCTCATTTTTATAGCATGGGCTTATAATGGAAATCCCATGATATAAGCCCATTATAGTATTATTTCTGAAATTAAGTGGTTGGTTCCCCGCATGTTTCTCTGGTGTAGAAAGCTATTAATCTGACTCATTTTTATAACATGGGCTTGTAATGGAAATCCCATGATATAAGCCCATTATTACCGTGGCTGATATGGGCATCCCTGCGCCTATCTTGCCGCGGCGGTGTAAGTTAGGCGGCCGCCTAACTTTTCAGGCGGCCGCCTTTTTTTTCGGGCGGCCGCCTAACTTAGCGATGGATTAACTCGGGCGGCCGCCTAATTAGTCAATCTTGCTGATCTATTCTGGTCTGTATTTTTATCATCTCAATTCAGGCGGCCGCCCGTTTTATCATTTCAAATTTCAAAACAAACAACAAACATGGTAGCCAGTGTAGCAGACTGACATGCAGTTTTATTTGTGGATTTTTTGATAATTTGAAGTAGTTTGATATTGACCATGGATACTGTATTGAGGACAGATTTATCAGAAAACATTTCTACTGTGAATCTGGTGAAGTACTATTCGAATTTGAAAACCCTCACTAACAATGAGATTTGTAATCTCGTTAATCTTCATCATTAAAGGAACTTGACACCAAGACAGTTAAAGTATATCCGTAAAAAGAATGGACTTCAAAAGTATGATCCCATTTCAATGAATGATTTAAGAAACATCATCTTAAATGAACTACAAACATCCAATTCCAAAGTTGGTTACAGACAAATGACTGAGTTCATTAATTTAAGGTATAATGTTTTGGTTGCCAAAGAAAAGGTACGTCGCTTACTCAGAATATTAGATCCAGAAGGAGTTCAAGATAGATCTAGGAATGTAATAAGACGACGTATATATGAAACTATGGGACCCAATGATGTATGCCATATCGATGGCAATGATAAATTAAAGAAGTGGGGATTCTGTATACATGGAGCAGTGGATGGATTTAGTCGGAAGTTATTATGGTTGAAAGTATCTACCACAAACAATGACCCTGCTATTATTGCAAAGTTTTATATTGAATTTGTTACTAAAACAAAAATTGTACCTAAGGTTGTCAGGATGGATAGGGGAACTGAGAACATATATATCCAAGATTTACAAGTTTTTTTCACTAATTCTGATGATAGTTTTTTGTATGCAACATCAACTCGCAATCAACGTATTGAATCATTTTGGTCCAGATTGAAAAAATATCGACTGTCCTGGTGGATTCATTTTTTTGAAGAAATGGAAAAACAGGGACTATTTAAGTCATACATGGAAACTCATATTGAAACATTATTATTTGTTTTTCTCCCCATTCTCCAAAATGAATTGAATGAATTTGCACGAGTCTGGAATTCCCGAAATGTCAGACAATCTGCTTCAGCACCAGGGGGCAAACCAGACATTTTATATGTAATGCCTCAGGAAATAGGCTTTGAAAACCAAGGACTTGTACCTTCGGAAGATGATCTTGGTGTTGCAGCAGATGTGATTGGATTAGACCACTGCCCAGTTTCAAAAAATGAAGATCTTTATGAATTACTTGAGTGTTATTGCCAAATAGAGAATATACTCCGACCATCTGATGCTTTAACTGGATTAGATATATATATTACATTATTAGAGTACCTAGAAAATGATGGATTTGATATTTAAGGATTATTGCATATTGGAATTTTAATGTTTATGTAGACTATTGCAGCAGGGAGAGTTCATCCAAGACACTTAAATTTACAATACAATTAACTTTCACGGTTACTAATTTTCGCGAGAAATGTTTTACACAAAATAATTAATTCTCGGGGGAACTTATTTTCGCGAATTTGTCAACTTTTTTACTTTTTTACTTTTTGACCTTTTTTTGATCTGTCCAGATCTGTCTGGTCCTTAAAATACAAAGTTAAATAAAAACAAACATGGTAGAGTATAGCTGCGAGCGAAGCTGCATAGTTCATTTGTTTTGATATTTTGCTGCTTTGATTGGTCAGTCATTTGAGGGCTATGCATGTTAGCCTCCACTGATGCAAGTTACCTGACTTCACGGTATTAGGCCTGACGCCCACTGGTTCCCATTGTTACTGAAAATGTCAGTATCTAACTCCAAGCGGTTCTTAAGATATGGCTTGTTGAAGTTTCAATTTTTTTAGCCATTTTAGGCATTCAGAAATGACAATTTAATGGGAGTCCAACTTCTGACAATCATAATTATTGATTGGAATGTCCAAATGACTTTCTTTTTTCTAATTTTGTCAAAAAGAATAAATATTTCATGAAAATATCAAAATTGATATTTTCAAAATTTTCCCTCGTGCTCCAACAGCCCTGCAAAGCGGGTCCAAATTTTTGCACTTTTTTAAAATAGGGTTTTAAAAGGCTTCTGAACAGCTCTGAAACCATTCAGAACGTCTCAATTCAATTTGATTAGATACACATGTTAGATACACATGTTGGTGTAGTTAAGAAAAACAGGTTTTCAACATTTTCAGAAACCAGTTTCTGTCAATAATGCCCGTCAAAGTGGTCTTGAGTCAAATTATATGGTTTTTATGTTTAGATTATCATTTAGATTGTTTATGGCCATATTCTGTGGTATTTTATTGTTTATACCGTCAACAGTCCCAACATTTCTTTTTGCTGTTATATGTTGCTGGTTTGTTTGTATACATTTCCCTCGGCCTTTTCCCCTCAAAAACTGGTCTTTAATTTGTTTACAGTTTTCACTTCATTCGTTTTCTTTTTGGGTAAGCACTTGTTTCACTTTCGTTTTTTTATAATTATTTATTTTCAAGATTTCTGTAATATTCGGTAAAGTACACAGGAAATGTTAGGCAGAGAAGTGAAAAATGTTAGGCAGAGAAGTGAAAAATGTTAGGGCTGTTGACGGCGTGGTACTTCATTGTTCATTATATACAGTAATTTATCAAATAATATAGCAATTAAAATATGCTTCATTTAATTAATCCTGCATTAATTTATTCTTGCATTGATCAGGTTGGTCACTAGTCCTGGAAACCATCTTGAAAAATCAGAAAAATGGATAAAAGTCCTAGAAAAGTACTGGAATTTCTTGAAAATGTTCCTGTTTAACTTCAAGAAATCATATAATTTTGTTTATACACGCTTAATAACTTCTATAAGAATATCAGGGTGAGATTTCAGAGTTATAACAATAGAAAAATAAGAATAATGCTCACCCTTTCTTATTTTACCGACCGACCGACCCGTATTTTTCTAACGATCTGCCCGTAGAACAACAAATTAAATTGGTCTCCTCTAAGCAGAACAGGAACATTTTATATGGGACACTCTGTATTTCTTGCTTTAAAGCAAAGTGTGAAAGAAATTTTTTTTTGGCATTTCCAGCCTCATATTTCGATTTTTCAATTTCTTAGGTGCCAAATAAACGCCCCCCCCCCCGCTTGCTAATTTTTCGAAAATTTTCCAACACCCCGGACCTTATTACTAATAGGAACTCGCATTTATTGATTTTTAAGAATACTTTTAGCTGTCACAGAGAAGGCCCCCCCCCCATTTTATTTGGCACCTAAGAGTATAGCGAATATCTACGATGGCCCCTAAGGCTCACCACGCACTTCAAGCTCTTATGATTTAGAATTTGTGAACTAGAACTGTCTAGGGTCAATGGCCCAGAAGGCTCGAGTGACACTGCACTTTTGACTTTTTGTCACGGCGGAAAATTTCCAAGCGAGCGACCCGCGCAAACCCTGACCCGCGCAATGAAAATTTGTTTGGTCTTTAAAATGAATATCGAGTTACGCAAAATAAGTTAAAATTTCCGAGTTGTTCATATCAAGAGTTACAGGTTAAAATTTCCGAGTTAAGTGCTGGTCAGCAAAACTTTCCCCCTAGTGGCTAAAATTGGGGAATTTTCGATATAAATTTTACAATCAAAATCTATTTCTAGGATAAAAGATTGGACCTAGAACCAAGTTCAGTGAATTGGTTTTAAGTCGATCTGCCAAGTTTCTTGCCTAGGGAAATATTACGCAATTGGTCTATTGAAACATTTTCATTATCAGTCACCTGATTGAGAAGTGACTTTGCTGGTCTACCTCTTCTAACATTTTTATCATCGTTAAAAGCTAAACACTTAACATTTCTCTCCAAGGACATTCTAACCACGTGTAATGTATAGTTGCGCTGTTGCAACTTTACAAATAAATTTAAATCTGACGTACCACATATTTGATGCAAACGATCATTATTAATAATATATCTAAAATCACCATTGCTCTCGTCACAAAAGCGAAAGCCACCACGAACCATACGCTTCAAAAATACTCTATATGCCACGTCCAAACGATCATACTGATACTATCTTTTCTCGTAGCCCAATATTTTTCATGTTGGATGAGACTGCGTCAAAATAAATGGTTTATTATCCGTTCATCGCTAAAATATTTCTCGTTTTCAAACATAATTTACATACTCGTAAATCTGGTTTCTTGGTAGTTTTTTATTCAAAAGTCTTATTTTTATTTTGTGATGTAACGTCAAAAAGATTTACGCGCGTCGGATAATAATGAGTAAGATTCCAATTCTGACACGAATAACACAAACGACTACGCACAAAACTATTCAAGAACATGACTCTGGTTCTTAAATTTATCGTGAACTTTGTAATAGATTTGACATTTCAGCAAATTTCGATTGAGATATTTGTATGCGCTGGTTAATTTCGGAGTCGCCTGTGTTGGGTTCATCATACTTGATAACCGAGCCAAGATATCTGAATTCGACGACATTTTTCAGAATCATTCCTCTTAGAGTTACAATTGACTGAGGATATTCTGTGTTGCAATTAATTATCATAGTTTCAGTTTTTGGGACATTTATTGTCAAACTGAATTTCGAAAAAAGATTATCAAGAGTTTTTGCAGCTTTTCTGAAGACCTTCTCGAGAATTAACAAACTGGACGAGGTCATCAGCATAGCCACACCATTCAAG
>NW_027103825.1:0-52596 GCF_902728285.1 Clytia hemisphaerica
GCATCAGGTTTTTTATTGTCTTATCTCTTTGTACTAGGGTGCAACTCCTCTCTTCAAAGTAAATTTTCTGGTGATCCTTGAATTTTTAAGAGATGGATCCTTTGCAATGGCAAAAATCTTGGAAACCCACTCTCACAGCATTTGAAAAATAAGTATTGTGAAAACAAAATTAAATTCATGCTTGATGCAGAGGGGAGATTTTCTACATATGAAGCTTTAAAGTGAGCTAAAAATTGACTCGATTGATTAAACAACATTTTCTTCCGTTTTCAGTATTTCAGCCCTTCAGTGGCTTTGTAATGTTGACAAAAAATGGCATAATCCTGTAAAGAGATTACACTCATTTTTCACTACATTATACACAAGTCTTGTAAGTTATATTGTTTTCAAATTTTTTATCATAATACTACATTATGAAGATAAACTAACTTTCTCTCCTATTGCAAGTAGAATAACGAAAGCATTCAGTGAGGACCTTTTTTAAACATTTGTTTCCCAGGCATAGCCTTCCTGGAAATTATTATCTTTTTGGAAACAGATATCTGTTTCCCAATTCATTATGTCATCTCCTAAAAATATTGACCTGTTTCTCTCTGATGACATCATCAGCTGGAGCGGGGAAACAGATAGTTTTAAAGGAAAAAGTTTTTCCTAGAAAAACGAATCAACAAAAAGGTCTCTCCTGGAAAAGGGAAACAGATATTTTGGGGAAATGGGCTTGTTGGCTGCTTCTGGAATAAGTTATTATCTGGTTATATTCTTCTTATCAACTCAACTTTATTTTATATTATAAGTCTTCTTTTTGCTTTTAAGAAAAGAGGAGGCAAAGCCATTTTTCAGTTCTATCCAGACAGTCCCAGTCAGGTAATATAATATTAAAATATATACCAAAAAAATAATGGTATAGCCAATTACAATTCTAAAGAGAATTGCTAAAAATGTCATAACATTCATTTTGACATTTCAAAATAATAACATTTCCTATCAGCGTTTGTTACATTGCTTTGCCACATTTGTTTTAATTCTACTTTTATTCTAAACTGCACGTGATCCCTAATTCTACTCTTACTCTTAGGTAGAACTAATAACATCACAAGCAATGCGTTCTGGTTTTTCTGGCGGTGTTGTTGTTGATTATCCCAACAGTACAAGAGCAAAAAAGTAAATAATTCTTTATCAGAATACTCTAAGGTTCTTTTTTATAAGAGCAAAGTCTTTAATTTTTATAAATATTTATGATTGCTCTTTACTTCTTGTTGAGTTGAGTTAAACTCTCATTCATCAGAAGAGTGCTTGACCAATCGGAATCCGAAGCATATATATACTATTGTCGAATGAAGTTAATGTGTTTTATTTCTAATTTATTGAATGTTTGTTAATGATTGTTCTTTATAAATCAATATAGAGAGTACTAGACGGTTCCCGTCGTCGCCAACGCCGGTTAACGGTTTTGCTTGCACATCAAAAGCCTTTAAAATACGATAATGTGGGTTAATTCCTGACATCGTTTTGGCTTAAAATGCCGAATACAATGATAAAAATTATACTTCTAAACTTTCTACATTAGTCAAAATTTTCCCGTTTGTTGGCTTCACATGAGGACAGCTTAAGACCGGCGCATATGCAATGCAACCAACATTGAAACCTTTTTAAATAATGTTACACAAAGTTTAATCATCAAACAACAATGTTGGATTTTGTTGCGTGTGTTGATATAAAATAATTCGAAATCGTGCAACAAAAATGCCACACCTGACGTCGCAGTACTTTTTCATGAAATTGATGTCAGAACTTTTTTCGTTTACAAATAGCAGTGTAGAGTCTTCTCTAATCCGAGTTTTCTACGTTGTCAACTTAGCGAGACTTTTTGTATCGAAGGTGGATGGTTTTCAGCCGGACGTTCAAATTTTTAGGAACATATGTTACTGGGCTAGCGTTACAGACATTTTTCATAAACTCATTTAGTATAGTAAGATTATTTCTGTCAAAGTAAAGCTTACCACTAGACCTAAATTTCCTTCAGTCTGATGATTGCCCTCACTAAGTGAATAATTTCTGAATGATTTGCGTTCAACTTTTAATTCTTTTTTAATAGTACTTTTACCTATGTGAGATGATGACAGTTTTTGTCTTCCTTTTATTCCTTAGAATGTTTCTGGTTTTGTTTGCCGGAGTCAGTAATGCTGTCTTACCTCAGGTATGCAATTATGCTTTTGTTTATCAAACATTTTTTTACTGGCTGCTTGATAATGGGCTGTAACTATGAGTTAAATTCAAAACATTTTAATAATTTCTTGCCGTTCTTGCATATTGATTATTTTTTGTGTTTAGGCCTTGGGAACAGAAGGAGCTGGAAATACTGTATCTTATACAACAAATAGGTATGTAAGTCTTTCTATGATATTTTAAAATTTATTGTTTTTAGGAATCGCCAAGTTTTGTACTAGGTATGTACCAATGTTCTACTTCTTTTATTTAGAGAGAGAAATAATAACAGAAATGGTAGAGGGAAACCATCAAAGAAAAGTAAAGAATGGATTCAAAAGAAGAAAGATCGGAAACGTAGACAAGGAAAAGAGTAAGAGATCACACTCTATTTGCTTATTGCTTTTTACCACACTCCCTTGAACCATTTGCTAGTCTTTTGATAAGATGATATTCCTTGCATTGTGACCAGAAATATCTGTCAATTGGAGATTTCTACCTTTAAGGTCCTGCCCTGTATTTATTATTGAATTCAGAATGAAGAAATAATATTCTTAAAATTTTCCATTTCAGTGTTCGAGCTGATTCTAAGTATTCTGGAAGAAAAAGGAAGTTGCTTTTTGAGATTGGCTTACTTACAGTTGTCATATTGGGGCTTTGATCAACTGGTTTGAGTGGTGTATAGTTTCCAATCGATTGAGTTGGTGATGTGGTAGAAATGCTCAGTGTGTACCTTTACACAATACCAACAATACTTATCAATAAATTCTTTGATAATTTAGGATTTCATTAGATTTGGCAAAAACTGATTTTTTACTAAAAATGAAATTTCTTACCATCATTATTTTATTGGAAACTCTATTTTTATTCAAAATTTTGTTTTTATACAATGCCAAAGAAATTCATATCATCTTATACAAGATAATATACAATTTTTGTAAACATGACCAACACCTTGTGGGTGTATTTTGGTTTGTTCTGCTATTATAAGCCATGAAATTATCAAACATGTTCATTAATATCATCATAATATCACTAGCATAATAAACACTTTGTGGAGTAGAACAAGGATAGAAAATTTTTTTTCATAGAGTCTAGAGGTGCTGATGGATTCTCCTTGGAAGACTGAAAATTTCTCCCTTTCAATTTCGACTGAAAATTCCTTTTTGTGTACAGATAGTTTAACAAATTTCCATGACAACACATCACCAGGTGTTGTACTTACCTGGTACAATAGTTTCTCTTGAATTTTGTATTTTTTTGAGAGGAAAAGATCTTTATAATACTGTTTATTGTGTCTCTCTCTGGCTCTACAAATATTCCAATTTTTATTACGATTGTCGTCTGTAGCTTGAAACCTGCCATTAGAGTTTAATGTCCTGGAAGGAAATTTATTTTACACTGCATTGACTATCCTTTACTTTTCTGACAAGATTTGAATGTTAGTGCTTATTTGTATTTCTTCAACTGAATCAGGCACGGCGGAAGCTTTTTATATCTAGTACGGGGAAAGAGGAAATTTAAGTGATTTCATAGTGATTTTACTGACGAAGAAGAGGAAAATGTCGGGTTTTTTTGTAAAAAACCTGTTACGGCGGCCGTCGTGCCTGACTGAATCGAACCTTTTTGAGTTTAACATTTTCTTTTTGTTAAAGATACTACAACTACATACTTTTGCAGTTTCTCATGCCATGCTCAAATATTTCTTATACTTAAATAGAGATGGAAGAAAAACTATAACATGAAAATGAAATGAAATAGAACTTTATGAATGATGATGTGGTGAAACACTGAGACAACACAATGGATGTTAGTACGGAAAGTATTTTGAGTGGTGAAGAAAAAGAAGTTTTGGATGGCTTGGAATTTCCTGAAGAAGTTGAAGAAGCTCTCAAAGAGGTACAAAGACAATTTCATTATTGATCTATTCCTTAAATTCATTTTGTATGAGAAGTAACTAAATAATCGGGGCTACCTAAATCATCCCCCACTAAATGAGATTTTCTACACAAAAAATATTTTTGAAAGTGCGTTATTTTTTCGTGATTCTTATTCATTAAGGGCCTTTTCCTTTTTTTCCCAGTAAGGAAAATCTTCATACACTTTTCACTTCCCAACTTTTAGATGTATGATGTATGTATGACCCTAGCTTTTAATGACAACTAGTGAAATTCACAATTTAATATGTATGAAATCATTTATCAATATTATTCAGATAATTATTTGCTTCTTCTGTGTTGAATTCCAGGTGATATCTGGCACAGATCCTCTTGATGGTAAAGATTTCAACCCTGTAGATTATATCAATGCACTCTTCCCTACAGAACAGGTTAGAAATAATTTCTTCTTGAAAGATTTCTCCTTATGATTTTTATCACAAAAAATTTATAGATAAAAATACTTGTGAGATTTTGTAAAGGAGATAATATGCAACGGGGTAAAAAGTTGAAATAAGTGTCACATGTCATAACAAAGAAGAAAGAAAACAAGTGATAGATTATTTTGATTGTGTTCATTATTTCATAGGTTTGTTTTTGCATGTGATTTTGATTGTTTTATTTTCAATGACACCGGGTTTGTGTTATTATTACCTTTGCTACTAACAGGGCATAACATCAGCCTAGGTTTAGGTCCCAGGCAAAAATTAGGTCCCCCCTGAGTTTTAAGTCCCCCCAAAGATTTATGAATTTTTTGTTAGCCCCCAGGACTTTTGACCCTAGACACTTTCAAATATCTTGTAAAAGTTTTTCCAATGTAAATTGCGTTCAGTTCTAAGTTTAAGATAAAATATTTTGCACACTTTTCTTCCATAAATATTGCGCCGCAGGCGAAGATTTTCAGATTCATGAGCTTCAATTTTAGTAATTGAAGCCAACTATTAAGCAGAATTATTTTAGCCCTCACCTTAAGTGATGAGATTTTAGCTCCCCTCAAGTACATAGGTCCCCCCAAAAAAGTGGTGTACTTCCAGCCCCCTCCTTTTTTGGGAAAAATTTAGGTTGTAACCCCCCAACCCAACGCTATGCAGGCTTCAGACAGACCCTGGAAAACCTAAAAAAAGAGAGGTATTAGGCTCAGGGAAAACCAGGGAATTTTTTTCAAATTATCAATAACTCGGGGAAACTCACGTAGTGTAACTTTCAGATTTCTTGTAACAGAATAGATTGTATTATAGGGTTTCACTAAAGTGATTTTCGAAAAATTTCTCCCTTCGGGCCAACTCATGATTCCTGTAGACTGTCTCTGTACCCTGATTAATTTTACTTCTTTCATGTGCCTTGTGGCTGTGTGTTACTGCATTTACCCTCTTTGTTACAGTCTCTGGCGAATATAGATGAAGTGGTGGCAAGGATCCGTATGAGAATACGAAAATTGGATGATGACATACGCAGTTCCATAAGAAGTCAAACAGATAGTGAAAGCAATGGAAAACAGGTTAGCCGGGTTTTCAAAATTTGAAGCCCCTACTGCTTCAAGTTATGGCAGCATTGTGTGTCATACGATTTGTAATGTTTCGAACGTCTTTTGAATTGATCGCATAAAATGTTAAATTTATATGTCACAGAGGATCGAAACAAAATACCATTAGAAGCTAGAAATTTACTACATGTTTCTGCCAGGGCTGATTTCAAGGTATCAAGTTTATACATATCCATGGTGTTTTAGTTGTAACTGGGCTTTTTAACCTTTTTTGATCATCATTTTTTTTAGGCATTGGAAGCAGCGAAAGATGATATTCATGAAGTCTTCTCCAAAATCAAAGATATCAAAGAGAAAGCTGATAAATCTGAAGACATGGTTTGAGCTTTATAATTTTTGTTATCTTAGAGAGCGAGGGCTGTGAGGGTCAAAATATTTAATAAGAGTTTGTTTACACATACTTTAAAATCATTTTGAATCTTGAAATAATCATACTTCTAAATCAAGCAGCACCAGTTTTACAATACCTTGATTTTTTGGCACAGCACAGACAAGATGTTTTTTCATTTGGCCCGGTTATGCATGTAGCCTAGGGTGTTCTAGGGTCTACAAAGCTTTAAAATGTTCTTAACTCGTTCTTAACAATTTGGTCATCGAAGCCTTATGTTCTTACATAGTTTGTTCTTATAAAGAAAAAGCGTTTATCCTCCTAATTAAAAACATGAATTATCCTTTGTATTGTTTAGGTGAAAGAGATCACTCGAGACATCAAACAACTTGACCATGGCAAACGTCATTTGACATCATCCATCACCACACTGAATCATTTGCACATGTTGGTCGGTGGTGTGGACTCTTTACAGTAAGAAAAGTTATTTCTTTCTTTAGTTTCTTAATTCTTCCATTTCTTTCCCAGTTGAGACGCCTCCACTTCGGTGATATTGAAAAAGCCATGCTTGACCAACATTTTTGGAACAGTCAAACAGTAATGGTGATGACAGTAGTTAAGGCTTAGCTATTTTCAGTGGTCAAAGTTCTTCGTCTCTAAGCAAAATTCGAAGTATCTTTTTCGTGACAAAATTCACCAAAAAAAATTTGACCTTTATAAAGAAGTTTGAAACTCCATGGAGTAATAATAAGTAACTAGCCAGTACCCGGCGTCGCACGCCGGTTAAGCTGAACGCATTGAAAGTCCTTTGGATGTTGAAGCTGGCGGCCGAAAAGCACGATCAAATAAAAAAAGAAATCTCTACAACGTTTGACTCTAACCCTCTTGACCCTCCCCGGGTGTCCTATCTTTTAACCATATTTGGATCTGTGACATAATTTTTTGTTTAAGTCAAAAGTTATCAGAAAGAGCATCGTTTACTGCGTCTGGAACGACTCTGCAGGTAGTTATTTTTCTCGCTTCACTCGCGTTAAATATGCCACCCAGTTGAAATGACAATTTTTCAGGAAAATTTGGGAAAGTCACAAAGAATGTGCAAAGCTTTGTTTTTATCAGATTGAAAATAATAAGACAATTCTAAGTTGCTTTTTCAAACCCTTGTCATAACTTTTCGAATTTCAACATGTAAAATGATGTACACACTTTTTAACAGTATTAACCATTTGAATGTTTTTAAAGGATGAACGAGGTGAACTAATTTTTTCTTATGCTTTATATCCCGGGGGGGGGGGTGGGTACTACCCTTGTCGACCGACGGGGGTGCTCCGCTGAGGTTCGAAAATTGGACCCTACGTGGGACTCGAAATTTGCGAAAAAAGTGACCCGGAATGGGACTGAAATTCCAAAATTTTCTCAAATTTTCTACTTTTTCCCTAAATTTTCCAAAAATAGGCACCCTACGAGGGACTGATTTTTCTATTTTGGTGTTTTTGCGACCCTACCTGGGACTCGCGGAGGTTAAAAAAGGTACCCTGACCAGCGGAGCATCCCCGTAACCCATCTTGCCCTAGTACCCCCCCCCCGGGCTTTATATAGCCCTTTGAATGCTGTTGTTGTGGTCCGACAAACTTTTTGATTTTTATGTTTTGATTTACATTTGAAATGTTCTTTTCCATGAAATGAATTTGTTTTGTTTTGAAAAGAATTCGAATGTCTTTAATAAATAGGATCATTAATTACATTCGAAAATATAAAAGAATAGAGAAAATAGAGTAGGCAAGCCCAGCAGAAATTAAAATTACTAAATGTAGATGGGCCTTAAATTTCAAAACAAAGGCTGAATAAAGTCTAAACCAGGCTCTATCCGATCTGTCAATCAAAACAAACTTATCGAGAACAAAAAAAACATTGCTTGCGAAAACGAAAGTGACACACAAAAAACAAACAAACAGAAATACAGACTACGGCTATTAATATATAGATACTGTTCTGAATAAATAAAGATGCAGTTTACATTAGAGCAAAAGACAGGGTTGAGGGTAATGACAAGGCTGATCAATTAGCAAACAGTATGAATTGACAGGTATTGATATTCTGTGATGATACCTTAAGGGAATAAATTAATGCGAGAATTAATTAATGCGGAATAAATTAATGCCAGCAACCCCCAAAAATTTTATGTTTTGCGGAATGAATTAATGCGAATAGGCCCATTTTAAGGGATTTTGCGGAATTAATTAATGCGAAATAGTCTTTCAAATCATTTTTCTCCTTTTCAAGAAACAGAACGAACTAAAAAATTTCCAACGAAATACAAACAAAACGTGTAACAATGTTTTATTCATCTTCATTCTCGTCATTGAGAAACTCAAAGATGTTTCTGACTTCTTCCCCATCATACTCCCAATCATCCTCTGAATCGCTTTCATCTTCCATTCGTGTCACAAAGAACTGAACATCATCTGTGTTTGTCTGCGTTTCTTTGTTAATTTCCGTACCGTCGTCAGCATCGAGCAGTGGATCGATTTCAAAGAACGGGTCAAGAGGCTCGAGGCCTTTCTTTCCTTTCAAAAGAGCCTCAGTGATATTGGCCGATTTCCAGCCATTGCTTATTATTTCTCGACTATCTGCCGACATCAAGTAATTGTAGAGCTCATTGATCCATTCAGCATGTAAGGGTTTTAAAACAGACAGTTCCATTTCAACATTTATATCTTCAATTGGTTTACCCTCGTCTAACTGTTTTGATATTTGAGAACTGTACCACTCAGTAAATTTTCTTTTCATGAACGCCTTTGCAGATCCATTAACAGTCAAGTCAAGCGGCTGGAAGAGGTTTGTCATGTTTGCGGGGACTTTTGTCAGTTTGATATGGTTTTCCTTTAGCTTTGTAAGCACGGGCTGTGTCATCTGTCCTGAAAAAACATCTATTATTAGCAAAGCTGCAATTATGGTCGAAATAGAATGAGAATTCCGGTTATTTTAACGTTTTTCAAGATTTAAAGTTCTGTCGAGAAAGTCAATTTTGGGCTATCTCTTTAACTTAATCGAATATTTCAATTTGGGAGGGGTTGGCAGACTTCCAGGCTATATTCTGAGCCTTATTGGACTATTTTTGAACTTTTGGATCCTCAGATCCTCAGTCTTAAGTCTAGTGTTAAAACTCAGAGTTAAAACTCTACCCTTCAAACCTACTTTAGAGCACTTACAAATCGATTGTGGTTTCAAAACTTCCCGGTGGATTTCCCTTTTTTCTCAAATATTACGACCATGATTGTGGTTGGTCCTTTGGTAGTTCAAGTCTCTCACGCTCTTTTCCACGTACGGGACAATGATTTCATCGATTAATTTGAGTGATTCTTGAGTGTTACTGAAATGTTTTTCATTGACACTAAGCGGGAATGATTCAGGGAATTTGACTTTGGGCAGACTTCTTTTGGTTTTGCCTCCGTATATCAATTGCATTGGAAGAAACCCCATGCTGAATGTAATGCCAAATGTTGCAGTGATTGCTTTTTTGAATGCTTGGCCACTGTGACGTATTTTGAGCCCTTTTTTGCAAGAGTTTGACTAGATACAGGTGCGAATTTCAACGGAGTTTGATCGAAATTCATGATGAGAGACGGTGGGATGGAATGACGTCCGACATGATCAACAATTTGATGTTGGAAGATAAGTTTAGCTTCCTTTTTGGCTAGCTCTGGAATTTCAGGTTTTGATGTAGTACAAGTTTGTTTTTTAAATCCCATATGTCGGAAAAGACTTTTAGCCCAAGATGTCTTGTCTGTATCGATACATTTCAAATGGTCTTCGTCACTTCTTGCGATTAGTGCTTTTGCAGTCGCTATTGCTACAACGGTACATCTGAGTACATGTAGAAAACTCTATACCTTTTCGTCAATAGGTCCCAACATCAGTGGCCTACCTCTTTTGCTGGTCGTAATCTTTCTTTCAATCTCAGTTGTTTTCTTTTTGCGGATCGGTTTGGGCGCTTATTAAGTAAGGGGATAATGTCAAATATGGGAACGCAAGTGCTTAATTCATGCACTGGAGTCCAGAAAATGAATATTTGGGGTTTACACCTCCAAAATCAGCAATATTTTAGAAAAAATGCGGAATTTATTAATGCGAATGGCCGAAATTTTTTAAGTTTTGCGGAATTTAATTTTGCGAAAAAGGGCCAAATTCGCATTAATTAATTCTGCATTAATTTATTCCCTTAAGGCGCATCTATTGTTCCATTTTCAGAACAAAGTTAAAACGCATGCGTATACGTAAAACGTATTTATAAACTGTTAGTCGTTATTATACGCAATAAACAAAGAGGAATGAATTCGTGGATGGTGAAATTTGTCGTTCTTTTTTAAATTTGTGGTAGGCACTTTCTCCCCTCCAAAAGGAAAGCCCAGCGGCGTTGAGACTACTTGTTGTTAAGATTTTCAAGGGTTTTCATGGAGAAATTTCTCGTTTAACATAAACCCATTAAATACCATCACTCTGTAACTCTCAAGTTTCATAATTTCTTAATTTCAAACACACCTAAACTAAGAAGATTTTGTCACTCGAGTTCTTATAAAGTGGGGTAAAAAAAATAAACGACATGAACATACCGATACAGGGCCGTAAAAATCAAGAAAAAAATGGCGCTAAATGAGTTAACTGAATAGGCTTCTTCCAGAAAAAGATTTTACCCCCACTGTTGAGGATATTGATTTTTCGAAGTATCGAACCCCTTGGATATCCTACTTTTTTAGTAATGACCCCCTGGATATCCACTCTTAGAAATAATATGCTCAACCCCCTGGATATCGGAATTTTTACTTGAAAAGACACTTTACCCACTTTTCCCCCTGGATATCCACTTTTGAACAGAAATGGTTAACTCCCTGGATATCCGATATCCTCAACAAGGGGGGGGGGGGGTACGGAGTATTTCTGGAGAAGCCGAATTTGATTGAGGCAAAGATTATCCATATCATCATAATGCCCATAATAGAGTCGCATAACCATCAAATGCAGCCCCTATTTATTACCAAGGCGATATTGTTTACTAAGCAGTTACAGTGGACAAGGTCGAATCCAATATGCAAAAATATTGGGCGTGCGAGAAGAGATATTTATTTTCTCGTAGCCCAATATTTTTCATATTGCATGAGACTGCGTCCAAATAAATGATTTATTATCCGTTCATCGCTAAGATATTTCTCGTTTTCAAACATAATTCCAATTTATATATGCTCGTAAATCTGGTTTCTTGGTAGTTTTTTATTCAAAAGTCTTATTTTCATTTTGTGACGTAACGTCAAAAAGAAGATGCTAAATTGTCATTGAACTCGTTGTGTGACAAGCTATATGTTCGGAAGTATTGGACAGCAAAGAAGCCAATCAAATCTCGCTATTTACGCGCGTCGGATAATAATTTAGTTTAATCAACGTAAAACCAAGACTATACTACATAATACACTTTTTTTATTAGCAGCTTGAATTCTTCCTCCATGTTTACAAGGCCTCTTAGCATTATAGTTCAATTTATGAGTGAGTTGCTAAGACTACCTCTATAATACCTCTTTCCCCCATAATTAGATCATCTAAAAAGGATAAAAATATCAGAAATATATCGTCAAAATGATAAAATAAAAATTGTTGGTTCCAATCTCACGATGAAAAGCTTTTCTTTTACAAAATAATTTTAAAAAATCTTTTGCTGGTACACTTTTTTTTTTTTATAAGAACCAGTAAATTTTTGTTGAGGCTCGGCTGTTCTTATTTTTTTGGCACTTCGAGCCTCAAATTGTTCTTATCCTGTTCTTATTTTTAGGGCAAATTTAGGGGTATTTTTGGGTTTGAACCCTAATTTCATTAATTTGGCCCTTATTTTACCTAAAACTCAGCAACTCCAGGCTCAGGATTTTTCTTAAATTGTTCTTATTTTTTGGCATTTTTGAGCCTCATTGTTCTTATAAAATTGTTCTTATAAAAAAAAAAGTGTATTAGGACTCGTGCCTACACGCTTTTTTTATAAGGATATACTATGTAAAAATGTTAATGATGAAAATGGCCAAAACATTAAGAATATGCTTAAAATATCACCATTATGGAATTTTGCTACTCAAGCTAAGAATGCCATTTTTAGAGCATTTTATTATAAATTGTCAATAATTATCCTCAAGTAAGGCTCACTCCTTTCACCAAAATGCCATTTTATGCTTGAGACGTATGTACTAAAATGTTAAATTTAGTCTGAATTAGGATCCTAACCTAAGAATGCTGTAAGAATATTTTTAGGATGATTATCCCAAAAAAGTTAAGAATATCCATGATGAAATGGATTAACACCATTCTCTTAAAAAAGCGTGTATTTGCTTATAAAAAAATCCTATTAAGAATGTTTTTATATTCTTCAAATGTAACAATTGGCTCTCTTTAAAACCTTTCAAGTGGACGGTTTAAGGTCGGTTTCCACGGTATGATAGTGTGTGGCAAGAAAATTTAGATAAAATTTTGTTTATTGAAACTACACCTGTTATTTCCTCTCGTAGAGAGAGGGACAACTTGAGATAGCGAACTCCCAAGGTTTCAAATTTTCAAACAAAGAAGAAAGTGGCGGCGCCTTTTGATCTTTGTTTGTCATGCGTTACACGCTTTTTTATAAGAATACACTTTATAAGAATGTCCATGATGAAAATGGTCTAAAATTTAAGAATATCGTAAGAATATCGCCATCATGGAATTAGGCAACAAAATCTAAGAATACCGTTTTATACAGAGCAATTTTAACTGTAAATTTCCATTAAACCTCAAATTTTCAGAAAAATGCCATTTTTTGCTTCAGGTGTGTATTTCTTGTTAAATTTTTTTTGAATTTCGACTCTAACCTAAATTATACCCTAAGAATATTTTAGGATGATTTTCCCAAAAAAGTTAAGAAAATCCATGATGAAATGAAAAAACACCATTCTTATAAAAAAACCGTGTATCTCACAGAAAATTTTTTTAAATGAATTTCAATCCAAGAACACGCTATTACGCGTTGTCATCCAGTGTGATGAAAGCTCTTTTTAGATGTTTCCACTATATATGTGATAAAAAGTTGCGTTTCGTGATAGTGTGTGACAAAATGGCTTTTTATCGCACACTATCACATGTTAGCACACAGTGGAAACCGACCTTTATTGAATAAAAAATTTACGCAATCAGTACAAAGGAGATGGATTATTTATATTTCAAAACTTTGTTTTTTTTTGTCTATCTTTTATTTGTTTTGACAATGGATGTAGTTGGAAAAACCAAACGGACACAGTTTAAAAAAAATTGCATTAGTAAAAATACTACACCTTAATTTCATATTTGTCGAGCTATAGTCATGAGAAGGCATTCATTGGTAGACAATTTTTTTAGTAATGTGCCTAATTCAAGAAATACCGGTAACCGGTTTTTAGATTTTAGTTGAAGTTGAATGGATATTCAAATGGTTTGAAATTTTGTGAAGTAAATTCCTCTTATATATTATTTGAATGAATCTTTTTGCTTTTAAAGGGATGATCAAATTGTTGTTTTGAGATATTTGGCTTGCAGAGACCTTCTATGGTTCAGAGTAAAACCTACCAGCTTTTTTCACCATTGAGAGAAGAGCGTCTAAGAGAAGTAACTTAAATATCTTGACTTTTGGAAAAGAGTCGAACAACGACTAAAGTATGAGGCTTTCGCTCAAGATTTTTATAAGGAATCTAAGGCCATAATGAGTATAATTTTGCCTTTAAAATCTTATGTGTCAGAACTAAAAGGCAGTTTTACATTATTGCTATTGCTATTATCTTTTCTATAAAGCCGGCTTCCACGGTGAGATAACGCGTGATAGTGTGTGACAAGAAACTTGAGATAAAATTTTGTTTACTGAAACTACACCTGTTATTTCCTCTCGTAGAGAGAGAGAAAATTTGAGATAGCAACCTTTTCGGGTGGCTTCAGCAAAGTAAGACATGAAATCAAACTACACTCTAAACCCAGTAAACACAAAACCTTGTTTCAACGCTCATAAAACGTTTTATGGACGTTATAAACGTTAGATGACGTTGAATCAACGTTGCGTGTCAGCTGGGAAGTGTCAGAGAAAGATTTGGTAAAATGCGGTAAGATACCTACTCCTTAAAAGCTGCACTGTAAAATAGTCTGAATCGCAGACCTCTATAGATATAACATGATATACTTCCTATATATAGGAAACTTTTTTCGCTAAAGGATGAGCAGAAGCCTACACTGTAAATGTCCGAGCCCATTTATTGGCGGCACATGCCGTCGTTATATAAGAGTTTTTGTTTTTTTGGGCAGACTGAACTTTTAGATATTGTGATTTTTACAACCCTTAAAAGGATTTAAGGGACACCGAAAAGCCATATTCTCCAAGGACCAGACAGGTGGTGTTAGTTTGAAATTTTGTTTGCCTTCATTTTTGGATATTTGGTAGACAATAATGAAAAACTCAAAATCTCAAAATTTTGGGTCCCAAAAATCCATAATGGCAGCTTGAGGGCTTGCTGAAGTTTTGGCCTTTTTTGCCAAGTCTGAGTTGCAACAAAGGTTACATGGGTTCTTTTGATTTTCTGAAAGTACTCACGGAAAAGTGTCAAAAAATCCATGTGACCTTGATGGCACTTTCCATAATGGCGACCTAGATATGGCACAAAACTCACATTTTGACCAATCTAAGCCTCGATTACTCAGCTTTTGAGCATTTTAGGGATTTTATTTTTGTCAAAAGGTGTTAAACTACGAACAAAGATCAAATGTTTGAAAACATGAAGTTATTCACCCAATCTGGCTGGGCTCTACAGGCCCTAAAAGAAGGTTTTAAAATCAAAAAGTGAGATATTTGCCTCGATTATTCATGAGTTATGTCTAATGCAATGAGAAAAACTGTTAATTGTTCCTGGTAGCCAAAGTTGCCTAGTTCCAGGAAGAAAAAAAAATCATGTGATCTATGAGCATTTTTGAGAAAAATTAAGTCAAAAGTTTTTTTAAGTGTGATTTTTCTGGGCTGGTGAGGCAAAAATATAAATGCCCTGGCTACATCAGAAAAAGTTTAACAGTTTTGAAAATCACTGTTTTCCACCGCAAGAATGAAAAAATTCCCAATTTTCAGTTTTTATGTAAATGTGGAATTGTCAGTAGCCTCTACAAATCCCTTGTAAAGCGACCAGATTTTCAAGAATTTTAGGGGATCTGCTGTCAATATTGCAAGTTCTCGGGCACTTTAACGGGTCGTTGTAAAACATGGAGTAGCTCCATGGAGTACTCCAATGGAGTACCTATTGGAGTACTCTAAAAATATTGCAGACCAGGTTTTAGATTGCTGCGAGAGGAAAACAAAGACCTGTATAATTTTGTATTTGCTCTAAAACCACTCTGTAGCAAGAATGTGGCTTTCATGTTGGTCTCTTTTTATATCCTTTCATGTCATCTGCATCACATTGAGTATAAAATTCTCATATTAAAGAAATAAGTTGGCGGACTCCATTTATTGGATTGTCTTATTATTTTGTTAATTGAAGTGTATTTTGTCAATAAAATGACAATGAATAATTTAATGCTCTAAAACCCCTCTGTAACCTCTCTCACAGACTGTCCCCAACTGCCATTTCTTATCCAGTCATACTACCTGCATCATATTGAGTATGATAAAAATTCCTTTTGGAAATGGGTTGATAAGCTATGTATTCTATGATTGTCACAATATTTTCTTTAAAAAAGTCAATCTGTTGACAAAAGGACAAAAGAAAAATATTGCTTAAGAAAGCTCTAGTGCCCTACTGGTGTTACATAAATAATATAACACATAATACTATATACGATTACACTGATATTATATGTATTATTATAAAGTGTTTGATATATCAGAGCTATTCTGCAAGCTAAATCTGGTCTGTTAATTGTAGAATCAACAAAGATTTTTAAGCAGAGAGCGTGCGCTATATGAGCTTTTTTTACTGCCAGAAATTATGGAAGCCATTTTTTGACAAACAAATTCTTTCGATTGCTATAAATTGGAAGTTTACAGCTGGTGGAAAAGGTTGATTATCAAATTTGTGATATTCATCGCTCTGACAGGTATTTTAGGGGGTACTCCATTAGGTACTCCATTGGAGTACTCCATGGAGCTAATCCATGTTTTACAACGACGGTTTTGCTTTTTCCATAAAGATTTTTTCTTAAAATCCGTCCTGAAGATGAGTAAAATTTTCATTGTTTGATGACGTCATAAATGATGTTTGAGAATCGATTAAAAAAATATAATATACACAAATTAACTCCAGCGACGTAGATTCTACCCCCCTGGGGCTAATAGGGTCAATCAAATTTTTGGACACATTGTATAGCTGGAAATGATTTTCTGAGGAACCTTTACCAGAATTTCCTCTAAAATCAAGATTTTGTAGATTTTTGGTCATTTAATACTTTTTTAGTTCTTTTAGATGGCCAAATGGAAATGTTCAGGTTGAATAAACATCTGATTTTCAGTAATCTATCTGAATACATTACCAACTGTAGCCTAGTTAACTAAGCCCGTATTCACAAGGCTAGGACACACGGCTTATGGCAATATAGCGTTTTCGGCGCTTTAAAGATTTTTTATATTTACGGATTTTAAGTTTGCCTTGGAATACTGTTATTCAGTCACAACTTACCATCAGATTTATACTAGTGACTGAATCAAACTAGCTTAGATTTCTAGGCTATGCTGTAGGAAAAAATCAATAACATAAGCTTTAGAATCACTTCTAATCTGCTCCAAAGAGCTCATCAAGAATGAACTTAACTCTATGAAACAAAGAGCTCTACAAAGACAAGAAAAACCGGTTTTTTTTTGTCATTTTCTCCAGATTTTATCATTAGTTTTAATTCCGATTTGTTGCTCAAAGATGCATATTAGCAATGCCCAAAACATGGCCTAATCCATTTTTTGAGAACAACTTTTTTTGCGGCCAAGAATGCCGGAAATATGCCGGAAATCGCCGCTTTTGCAGATTTTTATTGGACTTTTTTCTAATATTTCTTTGAATTTTTACACAAAAACATTATTGATAATAATGCCCACCATCAAGCATGATTCAATGGTTAGTAAAACTGATTTTTGAATCCGGAACTTTCTAAAAATCGCCGGTAAAGCCAATAATCGCCGGAAAAACGGTTTTTCTTGAATTTCTCGAGCTGTACTTTACATTTTCTCGTGAAATTTTCCACACTGTTGCAAAATGTTAATACTTAAAATGTGACGGAAGCTGATTTAAAAAATATATATTTTCCGGCTAAAAATACCGGAAATATGCCGGAAAAACCGGTTTTTTGGCATTTTCTTGAGATTTCATCATTAGTTTTTGCTGATTCTTTGCTCAAAGATGCGTATTAATAATGCCCAATGCTCATCCTCGCACAAATAAGGTTTAGAAAAATCATTGGGTTTAAAGCTCGATGGGCTAGAGAGGAATCTTCAAGCAAGACAATGCGAAGCTTTAAGATTTGCGCCGCTTTTGGAATGGCGGATTGAATCTAACGCTTTCTTTGTTTTCACGCAACATATTTTTGGAAACCTGGTGATAGATTTTACTTTCTATCTGTTATCTGGTGTTTGTGTGAAAGCTACACAGGTTTTGTGTGAAAGCCACACGGGTTTTAAACTCAATGTTTAGTTTAAGCATGCGATAATTGAGTCCATTACGTTCAACAATGTTATGGAATATCGTTGTTTAGATTTATTATTACAATAAAAACAAATAAAATGATTTAATTGTCCAATCAAGCTATAAAATGAACAATGGCAACTCCAACCATTGCGCAGCGTTTAAAGGGGTTGTCAGTCAAAGTCATCGATGACACCAAATGCACATCAGCTACTTCTATTTATCAAGAAATCTCACAACTACCTGAAAGCCAAAACCGGCTTGATCATCAAGAAAAACAATGGTTCAACCTTGGTAACAGTCAAACATTCAATGACCCCATCGTAGCAGCCAAATATCTTCTTGAACGTGAATATGGAGACTCGTTCTTTTTCAAACCAAATTGTCACGATCCAGTCTTTATTCCGTCAGAATTCATGTCCAACCAATATTGTAAAAAAGACACAATGGCCGTTTTAAATTTCAAAGAAATTGAACTGGAAATGAAAGATACACTTGTAAACCTGAAAAAGGATTTTCCAGATTTTTGGTTCACAACAGAACTAGAATTGTTTCTTCAAACACAACAACTAAATGATGAAATCAACCAGAGAGACTTCGACAAATGGATTCTCAAGATGAAAGCTATGTATCTGATGCTAAAAGAAGTTCAACCAGAGAATTTACCAGAAAACTTACCAACAACAATAACAAAAGACTTCATCAAAGATTGTCTGGATGTGTTGAATAAAAATGTACCAACTTCAAACCTTGTAAACATTTTCTCTAGTGCTAAAAACTTTAAGAACATCACAAAAGAAGTTTGTAAATCTCCACCCCGAGATACTAGACTGAAGTGGTTTTTCGACTTACAAATTGCACACCGTGGTGAAAATGTAGAGCGTTCGCTGGTAGACCAGCTGTATTCTTTAAAAGACAATGACATTCTAAAGGATACAATTATTTTATCATCGGTGAATTTCTTAACCGAGTTTTCGAAGAACGATCATCAAGAATTTGATTTTCTAATATTTTCATGGAAACGAAAATTAATTATTGGTATCGAAGCCAAACGGCAACTCAATGACATGAAAGCTTTCAAACAACTCGATACATATCACTCGATCTTCGAGACAAAACTTGGCGATCAACTTGGACCTGGATGGACTTTCTTCCCAGTGGTATATACAGAAAAAGTTGACCCTACCTTACCGCTCTCAAATCATTATATCAACACCACCACAGATATTGAAACGTGGCTATCCAATGTCGTGAACATATTCCCTGAAAGTTCAACTAGTCAATCTCTCCAACAGTTGGAAAGAGTTCTTCAGATCATAGTGTTCACTATTCATGTCTCCAAAAAAGGTCAGCCGAGACCGATAACTTCTTCATACTGGGTTGACTATGTTTGTAATGTCATTGATTCGTTATCCACTGCTCACAACATTGTCTTTTATTCCAAACAGCAAATACCCTTAATGTGCTCCGACAATTCGAAATACAACAAAGTGCTTTTTAAAGCTGGTTACGGGACCGGTAAAACTTTCTTGCTTGAAGAGAAAGCCATCAAATTGAGCCAAACTGATGGGTACAAAGGCGGCGTGTATTATGTGGTTTGCAATGGAATGAGCCTTAATTACTTTGAGCGGAAACATAAACTCGAAAAATATGGTACCCATGTGGTTAATGATGTTAATGTGGTAAGTATGTTAAAATCACTAGTGTTCTTTGAACACAGGATTGTTTTTAAGCGGATAAAGCATATAGTAGTTAGTATAGGATGTGCCCTATCACCTTAAAAACCAATTCTGTACGCGGTTTCCCCCGGGGGGGGGGGGGGGGGGGTATTTGGGATGGCGGATTCTTCGATTTTTAAAAAGTTCTCTACCCCTAGAAAGACTTTTTTTACAATCTTTTCACTCTAAATCAAAAAATTTCCTAGAAATCGTGAATTTTCCGACCCTTAGAGAGACTAATTTAAGATTTTTGCGGACCCTTAGAGTGACTCTGAAAGATGAAAAAACCGTCCCTTACCGTCTGCACATACCCAGCACCCATTTTTGCCCCCCTCCCTGGGATTATTCGCTTCTGCGAAAAAGTTAACGTCATATGATATGAGGCACATGCAAAATTAGTAAAAAAATTAAAAATCTGCAAGGCTACAAAATTGTGATGGATATAAAATTTCAAGTTTAACCCTATGACGAGTATACTAGACATACACTATTGGTCTAGCTCGTAGGAATTGGATTGGGTTTCATGGTCAAGTAAAAACAAAATCAAAAGTGAGTCTTTCCAGCGAGATTTTAAGCCAAAAAGTCAAAAAAATGCAAAAATTTGACCAAAATGCACTTTTTTAAGATTTTGACCGTTTTCTGACCATTTTTGGCAAACGAGTGATTCAAGAACCTCCAAAATTGGCCCTGCTTCACTCGATTCTGTCCTCTAGCGAATTAATTTGAAGTTTTACAACTGGACACCTTTCTATCATTTCTTTATAGTTTGAACTAGTGATTTTCTTAAAAAAAAAAAAATTACCGTGGTACTTAAAGGCTTAACTTTTAGTCCTTAACACTTTATTGCAGTCAAAAAACAAGTTTATATCGGATTCAAGAAATATTTCCAAAAGCGTATGCTCGCGATGAATATTTTCCACAAATTTGCGAAAGTAAATGAAATTAATAAATTTACTACATTTGCAAACTTGTGGAGAAATATTTATTGCGACCACAAACTTTCACAAATAATGAATCTGTTAAAAAATGTTGTTTTTCGACTGCAATAAATTATTAAGGACAAAAAGTTTACTTAAAATTTGATATCAATCACAATTTCGTAGCTTCTTTGATTTTGGACCTACCTCGGAGGTCCTTTGATTTAACCTTTGTTCGTTCGTCCGTCGTCCGTCCGTTTGTCTGTTACCAGTTTTTCTCGGGATTGAACCATTAGTTTTTCTACTTTTTTGCATAGTGATGCAAAATGACAGTACCTGAAAAGTGACAGAGTCCGATTTTCGAAAAAATAATTTGGGGCAAAAAGTGCCTAAAATGGAGTTGTGAAACTGCTTCAATAGTTTTATCTGATTTTTGCATAAAGATAGAAGAGGTTTTTATTTTGGAAAACTTCTTCTGGCGGTAAAATTCGGATTTTCTGGGGAGATTCCTTTTTATCATTTTTAGGGAAAATGAGCATTTCTCGCGATTGTTTGGTATTTTTTTCTGATTTTTTGCACAATTATTTGAAATGGTGATGTTGCATGTTGTTTTTTTTATTTTTTAATAATTTTCTCATGTCACGTTAACTTTTTCGCAGAAGCGAAAATCGCATAAATAATGAAAAGTTTCTGTCCACAAAAGTTTGTTAGCCTAAATTAGTTTTTTTTACTTTGATAGAAACTGAGCTCAAGCCCTGACTGGCAGTTTGTTGTTTTTTGTCCAGTTGAAATAATAATTTTACTTTATAGGAAACATTAATTGACAAAAGAAATCCTGAAGACTTCTCTCATGTTAAAGCTGTTCTCTTCGATGAGTGGGATGAGAGTTGGATAACCTCATCGGTAATGAAAATCTTCACCTCAGGAATTGAAAAGCGCTTAATCCAGGCTGTTTCGATCGTTTGGATAGCTCCCAGTAGTCGATCCAGAAATAAGACTTTTCCTATCCTAGAGAAAGACCTTGGGCAAAGTTTTATCATCGTCGAGCTAGGCTTAAATCTTAGAAATACGAAGGAAATTTCTCAAAAAGCAATGGTTGTTGCTGAGAAAAGCTTTTTTCAGTACGCAAATGGTATATCAAAGCCACCCCAAAATTTTCCAAGCGGCCCAAGCCCCGTTTACACAAAATCATTTGATGAAGCAGTATTTCGAGTTCGTTTAAAAACCAAGAAAGGCATTCTCTTAGTCTCAGACGACGTAAATATTAACTTAAAAACGAACGAAAAAGTGAAGTATTACCACTGCAATCGAAGTGATTTTTCTGATGCAGAAAATCCTATAGATTTCATAAGCGAAGGGAATATCCTTGTCACATCACGAAACTTTTTATCAGGTTTTGAATGGCCGGTTGTCATTTACCAGCTTAATGAAAATGACGAGGGAGACATAGAACGCCATGAATGTAACATTATATCGAGATGCACCTCCATGCTTGTTATTGTGGGAACAGATGAAAACTTGAATTTGAAATCGTTTCCATTTACTGAAATATCTTCATTATTAGAGATATCGACTACGGATGAACTTTATCTCAGTAACTTTAAAGATTGCTTGAGAAAATACATTATTGATCACATTGACCGTTTCAACCGACGTGATTGGTTACAAGGTCTTCTACCCATTTTGAAAACAACAATCGAACATATTTCTGAAGCCTTAAACAACACCATAGCTTTTCCAATGCTGGAAGACATTTTACTGTTTATGTTAACAGATCTTTCGTCTCAAAATGATAAACATACCATCTCATTTACAATGGCCATCATTTTCAATGAATTCGATCAAAAAAAGCTTGATGAATACTTCAATATCAGCTATTTAATGATAACGCGGAGTGGATTTGACTTTGGGAAAATGCTTCCACAGGCGAGGGAATATTTTTGGAAACATTTCAAAATTTTAAGTAATCTGAAGTTTACAAAATCGGAAAAGATCATACTAAAACAATTCAAATTTTTTGTTGGTAAATGCGTCTTGGATTATCTTGAACGTGACTTTTTAAATCTAGGTGATTGGCTACAAGACATACTTCCAATCTTGGAGAAGACAATGGAACATATTTCACAAAGTTCAAACAACACCCTGACTTATTCAATGCTGGAAGACATTTTACATTTTTTTTTAAATCAGCTTTTTTGCAATAAAGATCGGCTGTTTATTTCTTGCGTGATGTGTGACATTTCCATTAGTTTTAATACTGATGATTTTGAGAAGTATTTTAGTATCGATTATTTACTGAAGACTTACTCTGAATTTGACGTTGGAAAAGTGCTTCCACAGGCGAGGAAAGATTTTTGGAAACATTTGGAAATTGAAAGCCTACCTGAATTACTTCCACATACATTCAGTAATCTTAAGTTTACACAATCTGAAAAGATCATATTAAAACAATTCAAATTTTACGTTAGTAAATACATCGTGGATTACATGAAGCGTTTCAAGCGACGTGATTGGCTACAAGATTTACTTCCAATTTTGGAAAAGACAATCGAACAGATTTCACAAGCTTCGAACGTAACAAGAGACTTTCACATTATCTTTTCGATGCTAGAAGACCTTTTGCGGTTCTTTTTATCAATTCTTCCGAATAAAACTAGGTCAGACTATGTGATGCAAAAATTGAACGATCGTTTTATTGATTTTACTGATGTTTGGGAATGGTTTAATAAGTGTTACAATTTAAATAACCTAACCTACTTGATGACAAACCTGTGATCACCCTGCATTTTTTAATCTGCCCGGTGTAAAGAGAGATTTTAATTGGTCGAAAATATATTGTTTGACTCCTTTACCTAATCAAATTCATTACGAAAGTCTTTTTCAATAATAGTCTACAACGGAGACAATTCAAATTTGATAAAACGGCTTTGTGCTCGTTGAAAAGATTGTCAATGAGTTGAATATTATTAAAAAAGAAACGATTCAAGAAAATCGAAAAATTAAAATGAAAAAAGAGAAAAGAATGAGTGAAAAAGAGAAAAATCTTCTTTCTTCAAAGATCTGTGCTTTGTGCTATGATTACCATTTTTATATCAAAAATAAATTTGATTTATAAAAAAAGTCTTTTTGACAAAATATTTTTGCTTTTATTTTTCAAAAAATAAAACTTAAAATTTTTGTCTAACTAAATGACTATAAAAGAGTCTCTTTTTTGTTGCTTTTAGTGATTTTTAAAGTCAAACTCTAGGCTATATCTTTCATTTTTGTTTTCTTTTTTCTTTTCATTTTCCAAAGTTTATAATAATAATGTTATATAATATCTTGAGAAATTTCTTTTTGGCGCACCAGGTATTATTGCTTAGTTGTTATTTTATTACATTATATTTCAGGGGGGGGGTCGGTACTAAAATCCGTTATATGAGTACACGGTTTTTTTTATTAGAACCCAGTTTATAAGAACATTGAGGCTGAAATTCGTCGAAAAATAAAGAACATCGTAAGAACATGCCCAGCCTCAGTTTGGAAAAAAATGACAAGAAAATTTTTTCAAGCAGTTTTAACCGAACTTAGGGATGGATTTTCTAAAATTGAGAGTCCAATATTGTCCAAATTTTACCAATTTTAAGTGCTCTTAATTTTGCATAATATTGTCGATTTGGAGTAGTCCGAAAAATTAAGAACTCATTTAAGAACATTTTAGGCTGAAATTTTAGGTGTTCTAATAAAAAAAAACGTGTACTAAAAGAGTCTTTGAGAATTTTTAGAGTAGTGGTCGTTTAGTACACATGTTCTAAAATCGTTGAGGACATTTTGACACAGAGACCACCCAATTCAAGACAAATTCTGTCTTCTTGGGACCATTTTTCTCTAAAGTGAATATTTTGCAACATAAATTTCATTTTTTGAAAAAATTGACTCTTTTAAAACGCTGCTTCTTTATGAATAGAGCAAACATTAAAAACATTTGACTGAATCCAAAATTAGTTTAAATTGAACTTTCTCAAATTTAAGAAATTATCTTAAAATTTTTGAAATACAAAAAATTCTTAAAAAGATTCAAAAAAGATAAAAATTACTAATTTAAGTACAACTTTACTAAAAAAATTCCCGAATTTTGTTTAGCACCACCTTTTTTGTATTTTAGTACCCCGTGCGCCATGGTACTAAAAGAATTTTGGGTGTACTACCACGTCACTAAACATCATGATATCCGAGATTTTTGTATCGACCCCGCTGCCCCAACCCTGTATATTTTACAATTTAAAGTTTTTTTTTGTTAGTAATTTTCCATCATAATATTTTTCAAGTTTATATTTGCAAATTTAATTTAATCTAAGTAATATTGCAGCAAACCTTCTGAATTTTGTGTGTTGAGCCAAGTTAACTGTGACGAAGGGGGGTGTGATAAATTTATGCTGAAACGTACAAAGAAATTAGACTTTCATCCTTTTGAGATTTTAATATTTTTTAAATTTCTGTCAAAGTAAGGCAGACCTTCTCTTTGCTAAACCTTTTCTCCTATTCTTTCCATTTTTGCCGAATTAATGTTTTGTTAAAAATTAGTCAACTTCACACTTTTCTTATAATATTGACTTTTTGTCTAATTCTAGACTCAGTGTTCTTATAAAATGTGTTCTTATAAAATATGTAAAACTCCTTATCCTAGTCTCAAACTTACTAGAATTATATATGATATCAGATAAATTTAGTCGGGGGGGTCAAGCCTCAGGGTACTAAAGCATAGCCTAGAGAGGGTACTTATCTAAAAAAAATTTTGACTCATACCACCCACCCAAATAAGTACCCGGGTACTTAATGACTTTTCCCTTCTAGACCCTATACCCACCCAAAAGGTACCCGGGTACTTAAGGACTTTTCTCTTCTAGACCCCATACCAACCCAAAAAGTACCCGGGTACTTAAGGACTTTTCCTTCTTAGACCCTATACCTACAAAAAATAAATTTATTACTTATTAATCTTTCTCAATTCTACACTCATCAAAATTAAACCCACCCTTATAACTGTTAATTTTAATTTTCCTTTACTATTAGCCCAACTAATAAGCCAGGCGTAATTTACAGTAATACATTCGGGTATATTGATTGCCTTATTTTTTTAACATGAAAACAGATGAAAACAATGTAAAACAGTGTAAAAGCACTTTTTCACAATCTTACAAAATCTTAGAACAGTTTTAACCCTTTAAGTGCCGATGTCGTATATATACGACATGGGCTATATAGGAGGGCGAAGCCCTCCTGTAATGCCCAGTTTGAGTTAGAAATCGTTATTTTTGGTCGAACTCGTAGGAATTAGATTGTCCTTTATGGTCAAGCAAAAAGAATTTCAAAAATGAGTCTTTCCAGCGAAATATTAAGCAAAAAAGTCAAAAAAATGCAAAAAATTGACAAAAATTCACTTTTTTGAGATTCTGACCGTTTTTTGACTATTTTTGGTCAACGAGTGATCCAAGAACCTCCAAATTTGGCCCTGTTTTACTTTATTCTGTCTTCTAGTGAATTGATTTGAAGTTTTACCACTGGGCACCTTTCCATCAGTTCAGTCAGGTCCGCGCAGCGGGCCTGACTGCTTTAATTCCCTAACCTACCCCCCCCCTTGGCCGCCGCCCACCACGCCCTTCCTCAATCGGGCGGCGCCGAAGGCGCCCAAAAGAAAGAGGAGACTCTAGCTATCCAACGAGCTATATACGAGCTTCTAATTCTTTCTAGATCAGGAGATATAAGCCCTTAAAGTTTGAACTAGCGATTTTTAAAAAAAAACTTAGAAAAAAAGACCCTGGCACTCAAAGGGTTAAAGAAAAATTACAAAAATTATTTTTTTTCTTAAATTTCTCAATTTTTGGCCTAAACTCACTCAAAAATGCTGAAAAACACCAAAAAATCACATTTTCAATTTTTTTTTTCACTTTGTTTAACCCTTTAAGTGCCGATGTCGTATATATACGACATGGGCTATATAGGAGGGCGAAGCCCTCCTGTAATGCCCAGTTTGAGTTAGAAATCGTTATTTTTGGTCGAACTCGTAGGAATTAGATTGTCCTTTATGGTCAAGCAAAAAAAATTTCAAAAAATGAGTCTTTCCAGCGAAAAATAAGCAAAAAGTCAAAAAAAATGCCAACAAATTGACAAAAAATTCATTTTTTGAGATTCTGACCGTTTTTTGACTATTTTTGGTCCGAGTGATCCAAGAACCTCCAATTTGGCCCTGTTTTACTTTATTCTGTCTTCTAGTGAATTGATTTGAAGTTTTCCCATGGGCACCTTTCCATCAGTTCAGCAGGTCCGCGCAGCGGGCCTGACTGCTTTAATTCCCTAACCTACCCCCCCCCTTGCCGCCGCCCACCACGCCCTTCCTCATCGGGCGGCCCGAAGGCGCCAAAAGAAAGAGAGACTCTAAGCTATCCAACGAGCTATATACGAGTTCTAATTCTTCTAGCCGGAGATATAAGCCTTAAAGTTTGAACTAGCATTTTTAAAAAAAACTTAGAAAAAACCCCTGGCACTCAAAGGTTAAAGAAAAATTACAAAAAATTTTTTTCTTAAATTTCTCAATTTTTGGCCTAAACTCCTCAAAATGCTGAAACACACCAAAAATCACATTTCAATTTTTTTTTCACTTTGTTTAACCCTTTAAGTGCCGATGTCGTATATATACGACATGGGCTATAGGAGGGCGAAGCCCTCCTGTAATGCCCAGTTTGAGTTAGAAATCGTTATTTTTGGTCGAACTCGTAGGAATTAGATTGTCCTTTATGGTCAAGCAAAAAGAATTTCAAAAAGAGTCTTTCCAGCGAAATTTTAAGCAAAAAAGTCAAAAAAATGCAAAAAATTGACAAAAATTCACTTTTTTGAGATTTGACCGTTTTTTGACTATTTTGGTCAGAGTGATCCAAGAACCTCAATTTGGCCCTGTTTACTTTATTCTGTCTTCTAGTGAATTGATTGAAGTTTTACCACTGGGCACCTTTCCATCAGTTCAGTCAGGTCCGCGCAGCGGGCCTGACTGCTTTAATTCCCTAACCTACCCCCCCCTTGGCCGCCCCCCCACCACGCCCTTCCTCAATCGGCGCGCCGAAGGCGCCCAAAAGAAAGAGGAGACTCTAAGCTATCCAACGAGCTATATACGAGCTTCTAATTCTTTCTAGATCAGGAGATATAAGCCCTTAAAGTTTGAACTAGCGATTTTTAAAAAAAAACTTAGAAAAAAAGACCCTGGCACTCAAAGGGTTAACAAAAGATCTAGTTTCTGAAATATCTGGAAATATAAAAAGTATAAACCAGAGTAAATTAGCAAAACTAAACAAAAAATAAGAAACTAATATAAACTAAATATAACCAGTTGCAATAGACCCAAGTAAAATTCACTTTAAAAACGAGAATCTGTAACACTTTTAATCTAAACTCCATTTGTTATACTTCATTGAGCTTTGTTGTGAGTGCCCACCCAGAATGTCTTAGAGAAGTTATTATCAGGTCAAAGCATGCAATCAAGCAACCTATTGTGGTAAATAGAAACAAAATAATATAATACGAAAATGGCTAAAAAAACAAGAAAGTTTCTAAACAGGTTTTTTTTGAATAAAGAGTAACCCCACAACTCTACTGAATAACGTAAGAAAGCTTTTTGAATAAAAGAAGCCAAGATAGGATATAAATCAGAATTTTTGAGTTTTCTACTTTACCTGGTGGTATCAAAGTGTAGAAATCTGGCCCATGTGACTATTTTGGCAGAATTTAGGTGACATTATCTCGCAATATTTTTTTGAAAAGCTGTAATAAGTCAGAAAAATTCACATGAGACCCACCCAATTAGTACCCGGGTACTTGTTTGATTAAACAAACTTGGCTCCCCACCCACCCAAAAAGTACCCGGGTACTTATCAAATTTTTTTTGGAAAAACACCCACCCCACCGGCTATGCTTTAGTACCCTGAGGCTTGACCCCCCCCCCCCTGGAGTCGAGCATAGCCTATTCTTAATTTTATGGCCAATTTAATAACGAATAATCGTATAGAGTATATTCTTATAAAAAGCGTGTACGTGATATGTTATACATTAAGCCGAGTCTAAAGTTATAAGCCACCTCGCATCAACAGAAGGTATAATCTTGACATTTCAACGGAACAACTAGCAGGTTAACTAATATCTATAGGCCATTTAACTGTCGCAAAGCGTAATGGGTAATCAGGACCTCTGCGCGCTAATGATGACTTAATATTGGTCCAAAGTTTTGAGAATGTTTGAAGATTTTTGCTTCTAGCCAGCTGTGAGTCGTTACTAGAGCGCAAGCAGTCCTGATTACCCATGATTCATTTCGACTGTGAAATGGCATATTTAGGTCTTCGTAGACAAATTTGGGGACAGGTAAGACAGATAGAGGGTTGCTAGCGATCGAATATAGCCAAAGGCTTAGAGAGGAACCTTCAATCTTTCCCACATAAGAGAAAGACGTGTGAAAACCACGTTGTGCCACGCAACATATGTAAGTAAGAAATAACCGGTTCCGATCACATTGTGATTTCACTCTATAGCCTTCGGTCACAAATTTTTGAAAAATGGACATTTGACAGGTTTGACTTTCAGATCATGTTCAGACGTTCAGCTCCGATTGGTTAAATTCAACTTTTACGTCACTTCTAGCCAATAGAATGGCTTAATTTCGTTTCGGAGCGAAACGGAACTGTCACGTGCGAACATGGTCCCAGTTATTTTACCACTTTTTTAGGGTCCAAGACTTGTCATTCAGGATAAGAATTGTCTCTGTCAGGGTTGAAAATTAGTTTGGCATGATCCAATTTAAAAATTGATATTTAAAATTAGGCTTCCTTTTCAAGTCCCCATCAGCCTAGTCTAGTTAACTAAGCCCGTATTCACAAGGCTAGGGCACGCGGTNACTAACTTCGCGGTAACTAATTTTTGCGGTAGACACCCAAAAACGCGAAAATTAATTCCGCGAAATAAAATTTTTACAATAAATACTCGAAAACTCCTAGGAAAATGAAAGAATTTCAACAAAAAGTGGGTTCCGCAAAAAACGCCAATTTCATACCCTCTCACCGCGAAAATTAGTTACCCCGAAAGTGTGTTCCCTTAAGGTAATTAAAGGATTGTAAAATTTTTGGTGATTTGCACCCCGTGTAAAGGTAACATTATCAATCATTCAACGAGTTTCATTTTTTTTAAAGTCAGGACAAGGGATAAAAAGGATTATAAAATGCAACATTTCTTGATATTATCATAACGGCATAATACCCTATATTTAAGGACTGTTTTTCCCCACTGATTTTTATTTAATCTACTAGATCGAAAAAAAAGACGTGAGGAGAAATAGATATCTGTGTTTTCCGATGGAATAATATAAGGACATCCTTAAATATAGGGTACCATGCCTCATTGATTATACGTAGCTAAAAAGACCCTACAAAAGTAGAATCAGTTTTTATTTGACGTCAACTAGATCAGACGCTTCTGCAACGCTCTTCGAAAAAATGGCTGAAAACAAATAAAAACATCAAAATTCATGAAAATAACATCAAAATGGATAAAGATCAGCTTTTCGAAGCAGCCTCACCACCTCAAGCTTGCACGCCGTCAAGATGTACTGAAGACGAAGACATGGATCGCTTAACCCTTTAAGTGCCGATGTCGTATATATACGACATGGGCTATATAGGAGGGCGAAGCCCTCCTGTAATGCCCAGTTTGAGTTAGAAATCGTTATTTTTGGTCGAACTCGTAGGAATTAGATTGTCTTTTATGGTCAAGCAAAAAGAATTTCAAAAATGAGTCTTTCCAGCGAGATTTTAAGCAAAAAAGTCAAAAAAATGCAAAAAATTGACAAAAATTCACTTTTTTGAGATTCTGACCGTTTTTTGACTATTTTTGGTCAACGAGTGATCCAAGAACCTCCAAATTTGGCCCTGTTTTACTTTATTCTGTCTTCTAGTGAATTGATTTGAAGTTTTACCACTGGGCACCTTTCCATCAGTTCAGTCAGGTCCGCGCAGCGGGCCTGACTGCTTTAATTCCCCTAACGTACCCCCCCCCCCTGGCCGCCGCCCACCACGCCCTTCCTCAATCGGGCGGCGCCGAAGGCGCCCAAAAGAAAGAGGAGACTCTAAGCTATCCAACGAGCTATATACGAGCTTCTAATTCTTTCTAGATCAGGAGATATAAGCCCTTAAAGTTTGAACTAGCGATTTTAAAAAAAAAACTTAGAAAAAAAGACCCTGGCACTCAAAGGGTTAACATGCAAAAAATGTAAAAGATCAGTTCATTATGAGTGCACACAGTTACCCCTGTATCAATTACAAATATTCGTGACATCCTACAACGATCATTACTTATGTTCAAACTGCGTACGAATAACGAAAAACCTAAGAAATAAAGTGGGAAAAAACACTCAACATATGATGCAAAATGAACTTAAAAAGAAAGACGACGTCATACAAAAACTGAACAATGAGGTCAACACCAACACAAAAACCCGTGATTCCATCAAAAATGACCTCAAAACCTTTCTGGCAGGAAAACTACAAGAGATGGAGGAAAAGACAAGAAGCATGATAAAGGAGGAAATAAAGCACACAGCAGAAATAATGAAGGAAACATCAAAGAAAACATACGCCGAGATTACCAAGAAGCAAAAAGAAGACTTAAAATCTGCCGAAGAACAAAAACGAAAGGAAGAAAGTGAAAAGAGAGACATAGAATCTAGAAAGCTGAATATGATCGTTCATGGGTTTCTCGAATATTCAGGCCCAGATAAGGAAGAAGAAGAAATGGGAAAAAAATATGGATATTTCGGTTCCGAGAACTCCTAGATGACATCATGTTCCAGAAATCAATGTTACTCACCACAGATTAGGAAACAGAAAAACAAAAAATGGCCGTCCTCTGAAAGTCACCCTGCAAAGTCAACATGACAAAGATCTTATCATGAAGAATTTACACATGCTAAAAGAAACTTGTTTCTTTCAGGTAAGTATAACGGAAGATTTCACAATCAACGAACGGATAAAGATCAAGGAGATGCACGAACAAGCAAAGAAACTCAACAAAAAAAAAACAAACTACAATAAAGGATTCAACTGGTGCGTAAGAGGAAGCCCAAGAACAAAAATACGCCTCGTAAAAAAAATTACAAAACCAAACAAAAATATTTTCAAATTACAAACCAAGATACTCTACAGAAGAAATCGTCAGCGATTGGGCATTAACAGATGATGATGAATGATTCATTTTGTAAAATAGGCAGTCAAACTCTATTAGCTTTAAAGCTAGTACAGATTTGTACACATTTCTCGACTTTAAGGGGCAATCCGCCACCACATAACACGGTTTGTTATTGTTTTTCTAAAACTCGATTACTTTTAGGGTGCATAGGGGAATTTCCAGTTGAGGCGGAGTGATCGAGATAAAAATATCACGTGACTTTTGACGGGAAAAAAATCAAAACAAACTTATGAGAACTGATGGAAGGCACAAAAAATTATCTTTCTTTCTAAGAAAAAAGCTATCATTTTGTTTCAGCTGAAGGCTTCATATAAGATTATTAATTACTCCTAGTTATCTCAAATTATCTAAATCTCCCTTGGCAGTAGCAACTCAATATGATTTGATTTATAGGTAAAAAAGAAATGGTTTGAAAAACAAAGAGCACAGGATAATTTTTATAAGTAGATGTAAAGATGTTATTTTTTATTGAAACATACAAGTGTCTGAAATGTTACAAGAAAATATATACATTAACATTAACATTAACAAGATATGTGTATTTTCATAAAAATGATGATGATTTCCAAACATAGACATACACCCGACATACATGTCCCTTATGTCCCTTTAATAGCTACTTAAAATAAAATACACGTTTTTTTTTTTATAAGAACAAACTATATAAGAACATAAGGCTTCGAGGCCCAAAAATTTAAGAACATTCTAAGAACATTCTAAGACTTTGGAGACTTAAAAACATGCATTTTCTTAAGAAATTACATCAAAATGCTCAAAAAATGCTGAAAATAAGAACATTTTAAGAACATTTTTAGGCTTCAAATCCAAAAAACTAAGAACATCCGAAGGCTTCGAAAATTTTTGACGTTCTTATAAAAAAAAAAGCGTGTAGACCAGCTGCGCTGGAAGCTCCGGCTTTAGAGATTAAAAGATGTGAAAGATGAGCTTGTTGAGTTAGTTGTGTTCGAACGTTGCCCACAAACTACTTATCAGAACAGATCAGAAAGCAAAGCAATAAATCTATTGCAGAGCGAGTATGAGAAATAATCTTAATGAATAAATAAACCAGCTGGAAGTTTAGCTCTTCTAAGTGATTACACATGCACTTTCTTGCTTAAATAACCAAGCCCATCCCCCGCCCACTCATCCTCAACTAAAAAGTTCAAAATTGGAGCTAAAGGAGATAAACATTTAGAAGTCAATATTTCCAAGTTCTTATAAATTTATTTTTTTCTAAACTTGCCAATAGCGAAGCAATAATGCGCCGTTGATTTGACTGTCCGGATAAAATTTCGTTAATGGGATAAACTTTCGCGAGGATTTAATTTCACGATTGGGCCTACCAGCGAAATTTAAAAATTTTGCGGGGACTTAATTTCGCGGGTGGCAATATTTTCACGATTTTGTGACTTAACTGTCAAATCGTGCATTTTGGTTGTTGAAATACACATTATTAGCACTTGATGCCAGTGAACATTCAAAAAGTAATTGTTTGACAAATTTTGAGCTTTGTTTAAAAATATTTCGTGGATGAGGCCTTTCCAAATTTCCATTGAGACTTAATTTCGCGGATGACACCCAAATCCGCGAAATCAGCAAAATTTAATCCCCGCAAAAGTTTATCCCGTTAAGCCACTGGGTTTTTAGCTAAGCATTATTTTTTCTGCTGGGATAATACTTGGAGAAGAGTAGGATTAAATAAAATGGTTCAATAGTGTGTATGTAATAAATAGTGGTATATTTGAAAAAAACCTGTTTCGCGTTTGAAAAATGTTCAAAAGGAACGGTCGCCCCAGCCAATGAAATTACGAGTCCAAAAAATATCATTTTCAGTTATAACACTGTGAAAATTTCTCCGATCTTGTTCAAATTTACGCAGGAATTGTGTTTTAGTATCCTTTACTGAAATCTCATAGTGATATGTTTGTAAAAAATCTGTGTCGGATTTGAAAAATCAAAAGGAATGGTCGCCAGCCGCGACGAAATTACGACAAAGTCCAAAACGATCATTTTCAGCCATTATACTGTGAAAATTTCTCCGATCTTGTTCAAATTTACACAGGAATTGTGTTTTAGTATCCTTTACTGAATTCTCATAGTGATATGTTTGTAAAAAATCTGTGTCGGGTTTGAAAAATCAAAAGGAACGGTTGCCAGCCGCGATGAAATTACAACAAATCAAAGTCCAAAAATGATCATTTTCAGCCATAACACTGTCTGACTGTGAAAATTTCTCCAATCTTGTTAAAATTTACACAGGAACTGTGTTTCAGTATCCTTTATTGAATTCTCATAGTGATATGTTTGTAAAAAATCTGTTTCGGGTTTGAAAAATCAAAAGGAACGGTCGCCAGCCGATGATGAATACGACAATAACAAAGTCCAAAACAGGATCATTTTCAGCCATACATAACACCAGAAAAAATACTGTGTATCAATGGCTGTGTGTTTGAAAGTTTCATTGTCAAGTTTGAAAATCCAAAAACCCAAACCACCAATTATATCATCATGAAAAATGACCAAAAGTCCAAAATAGATCATTTTTACAGTATAAAATCATGAGAAACACACGTATTTGAATACAGTATACAGTACAACGTACAACGCACCATCAGACTTCTCATAAATCATGTCCAAAACATCATGAATAAGGATGAAAATGATCAATTTTTCACTGAGATTTGCCAGTATTTGCTACACAGTCAGCTAGTCCACTTTCGATAGCCATATTTTTCTAGATACTTTTGGGCCAATCAAATCATAGTATTATCGGAATCAGTGATCCGTTTTTGTTAAATCGGAATAGATCATCGGATTAGATAAACAGACAAAAAATGTCTTGACGATTGTCGGAAGAGAGAATTAAAGGCTCCTAGGCCGGAGCNCTATAAATTTTGAAGGAAGTTTTCAATCTTTAGAAATTTGGTATCGTTGGAGAGATATTTGAGAGTGGAACAATTTGAAATAAAAATGTCTTTAAAAAAATTCCAAAAACGAAGATGAAAATAAAGATGAAAAAAATGAACATCTTGTAGAGAAGGGCTATGACTTTCATTTTCACTGGAAAGAACCCCAAAAAACATAGCAGAAAACAGCAGAAAACAGCGTTTTTAGACTTCAATTAGCTTATAACTTTGTTTGATATCTTTTGACTGAATGATTATTTTTGAGAATTTTTTTCACAGTGATGACGTTCTATGATCAAGGATTCACTTCAGTGAAAATGATAGTTATAGCACTTTTCTACAAGATCTTCATTTTCTTCTTCTTCATTTTCATCTTCATTTTTAGAATTTTTTTAAAGATTTTTTTATTTCAAATTGTTCCACTCACTAATATCTTTTTAACCCTTTAAGTGCCGATGTCGTATATATACGACATGGGCTATATAGGAGGGCGAAGCCCTCCTGTAATGCCCAGTTTGAGTTAGAAATCGTTATTTTTGGTCGAACTCGTAGGAATTAGATTGTCCTTTATGGTCAAGCAAAAAAAAATTCAAAAGTGAGTCTTTCCAGCGAAATTTTAAGCAAAAAAGTCAAAAAAATGCAAAAAATTGACAAAAATTCACTTTTTTGAGATTCTGACCGTTTTTTGACTATTTTTGGTCAACGAGTGATCCAAGAATCTCCAAATTTGGCCCTGTTTTACTTTATTCTGTCTTCTAGTGAATTGATTTGAAATTTTACCACTGGGCACCTTTTCATCAGTTCAGTCAGGTCCGCGCAGCGGGCCTGACTGCTTTAATTCCCTAACCTACCCCCCCCCCCTTGGCCGCCGCCCACCACGCCCTTCCTAAATCGGGCGGCGCCGAAGGCGCCCAAAAGAAAGAGAGAACTCTAAGCTATCCAACGAGCTATATACGAGCTTCTAATTCCTTCTAGATCAGGAGATATAAGCCCTTAAAGTTTGAACTAGCGATTTTTTAAAAAAAACTTAGAAAAAAGGACCCTGGCACTCAAAGGGTTAAAGAAAAATTGCAAAAATTATTTTTTTTTTTAGATTTCTCAATTTTTGGCCTAAACTCACTCAAAAATGCTGAAAAACACCAAAAAATCACATTTTCAAAATTTTTTTTTCACTTTGTTTAAAGAAAAATTGCAAAAATTATTTTTTTTTTTAGATTTCTCAATTTTTGGCCTAAACTCACTCAAAAATGCTGAAAAACACCAAAAAATCACATTTTCAAAATTTTTTTTTCACTTTGTTTAACCCTTTAAGTGCCGATGTCGTATATATACGACATGGGCTATATAGGAGGGCGAAGCCCTCCTGTAATGCCCAGTTTGAGTTAGAAATCGTTATTTTTGGTCGAACTCGTAGGAATTAGATTGTCCTTTATGGTCAAGCAAAAAAAAATTCAAAAGTGAGTCTTTCCAGCGAAATTTTAAGCAAAAAAGTCAAAAAAATGCAAAAAATTGACAAAAATTCACTTTTTTGAGATTCTGACCGTTTTTTGACTATTTTTGGTCAACGAGTGATCCAAGAACCTCCAAATTTGGCCCTGTTTTACTTTATTCTGTCTTCTAGTGAATTGATTTGAAATTTTACCACTGGGACCTTTTCATCAGTTCAGTCAGGTCCGCGCAGCGGGCCTGACTGCTTTAATTCCCTTACCTACCCCCCCCCTTGGCCGCCGCCCACCACGCCCTTCCTAAATCGGGCGGCGCCGAAGGCGCCCAAAAGAAAGAAGAGACTCTAAGCTATCCAACGAGCTATATACGAGCTTCTAATTCCTTCTAGATCAGGAGATATAAGCCCTTAAAGTTTGAACTAGCGATTTTTTAAAAAAAACTTAGAAAAAAGGACCCTGGCACTCAAAGGGTTAATTATGGAAATGTCACTTTAATTGAATCGAAATAATAGACAGACTTTATGTTTTGATTCTCTATCACTGACTCTTTTTACAAAGCATTGATGACTTTTTGTAAGTTGTGTTTTCAACGACGGGAATAAAAATATCGACTATGACGCTCATCCAAGATCTTGGATGGTGGTCATGGTTACTTTTGTCTTCGCTGATTGCGCGATGAATAGAATCTCGATTCGTCGGCACAGCGTAAATATATGATTTTGAGCTGTCCTTTTCACGGTAACCACCTATATGAAGCCTGTATTGGAGTCTACGGCTTCCCAGACCATGGTTGGCCCAAACCTCGAGTTTAAAGTAATTCTCAATATAAAAGACATCCTGCGGGTCTGGGAGGAACAATTTATTGGGGGAAAGGCTTAATTTTGCATTTGCGTCCCGTAACAAGCAATAACTTTGGCGCGGCAGACCGAAAATATTGCTTTATGAAAGCTCAAATAGCTGTAAAAGAGGCCTTAAAAAGTTGACGAAACGCAAGAATAAGGTCACAAAACTAGCAAAAAACTTTATATATTGGTGAAAATGTTTGGTATAAGAATAGGTCAATCTGTTTATAAGAGACCATAAAAAGGTTTAATCGAGCCCGATAGCGATAAGGTCACAATCTCTAACCAAAGATGTAAAAGCAAAATTGGTGCGTGAACGTGAAAATGGTTTTTTTCGCGCGTTAATAAGTGAATTGGCAAAAATTTGTGCGTGAATACCTGAATTGAGGGTTGACTGGGGGCCTCATAAAGTACAAGACTTGTTTGTACAGTTTCTAATTTGTTACTACACAATAGATTTGATAACTGAAAATTCATTATTTTCGAAAAAAAACATAAATATAATATCGGTATCGGTATTAAGCTTCCTTCACCGACGGTATTACGGTATTTGACCCAAAATTTTGTCGGTATGACGGTATTTAAGACCCCTGAAAACCCCCCCCCCACTCAAGAGCGTCGTTTTAATTTCTTTGATTTTTTCATTCCAATAACTTCATAAAAAGTAAATTTAGATCACTTCTAAGCCAATGTAGAGTACCATAATTTCAAAAATCTTCAGTCCCGTCGGTTGGGGCCTCCTTAGTCACTATAATCATTCAGCCCCCTCACTTTTAAAACCGATTCGCCGGCCCTGAGGATGGTTTCTTCGAAGGAAGAATATCATATCTTTATACTTCAGTCTAGTCAATTCCCACTTAACTTATTGCATTACCTCATGGGGTTCTCCTAATACCAAAGGTTTAAATATGATAAATGAATCCATCTTAAAATGCGCTAAATATATTGATCGCGTCTGTGCCTCTAAGGAAAAAAATTTAACCCTTTAAATTAGAATCATGTAAACTTATTCATAAGTTCTTACATGATGACATTCCTTCAGCCTTAAATCACCTATTTCAAAGACATAATTCAAACAAGATCTCTAGAAAAAAATCTAAGAACAATGTTAATACTATTCATTACGATCAATCTTTTCATCCTTTAATGTTTTAAACTGTAACTGTACGAAACGCGCCTCTTTAAATATAAAGTTTGAGAGGTAGATCTTTGACAGTACCAGTTTGGAAAGCTTTATCTACACCATCAAGTGATTTGAGTGATTTGGAGCTTTTTAAAAGTCTTTTATTTTTTTTTGTGATAGTAATAATGTTGTTGTACGTTCGAGAACTCCTGTAAAAAGAAAAAAAATTGCATTATTTGAATGCCCACTATACAAAAAGAACGCGAAGAAAGATCAAATTGGGTCACACCACCTAAGGGGAAACCCTGTAAAGTATAAATTGTGCATATGACCATGCAGCGTTTTTTAATTTACGCCCTGCTTTTGTTTTGATGTCCGAAATTCTGTTCAAGCAAGATTTTGGCTTGTTATCATTACCTCGCCAAACATCTGTGGCGTGCTTAGTCTAATGTTAAAATCTTCATTTTCCTTTCATCTGGCACCCAGATGGTGAAAATTTCATCCTACACGCTAAAGCTCTAAAGGTCGAGAAAATTTTCAACCGCGTCAAGGATTTTGCAGCGGGAGGTCTGGTAACCCCAGTCCTCGTTTTCGTAGCCTGGAGATCCATGCTATGATTTCTTATTCTATATACTGATGGCGAAATATATAATAGCATGGTATGGGCTGAGAGTTTGAATTTCCCAGATCCTAATAACGGTTGAAAACATAGCCAATCAAATTTTATTATTATTTTACTGGTCACACTTTCTTAAAGAAAGCGCAAGTTCCGAAATTTGGTTTTTATTTTAGTAAGTGAGGACAGCGCTAAATTCGAATTTCCCACTGTAATTTTTTTGAGGCCAAAATCGGACTCACAGCTCTGACCCGTCAAGTATTCATCAGATTTAAAAAAAATACGCAGACGGGTTCCTGTCTATCGTTTTTGGAGATTGGCTGGTCAAACTGAAATATTTTCAGGTTAACGGGCTAGGTTGAACCCACTGAGAATGTGGCACATCAAAGGCCGACTATAATTCCTCTTCGATGTGAAATTGGCCCGCTCTCTTTAGGGCTTTAGCGTGGGCGGTAGCCAAGCCGCCATTGGAATATGAAATAACATTTTCTTCTTCTCCTTCAGTCGTACGACCACTCGGATACGGGAGGCCGAACAGGGCTCTAGACCAACTTGTCATACTTTTCAGTATTACGTCTTTCTTTCCTGATATTTTCTCTTCTATTGTGCTTGATCAGCACTTTCTTCTCTTTTTGTTAGATGGCGGGTGACTAAAGTAGCAGGGCATGCTTACTCATGGCCACACCTGATGCCAGACTTGGACTTCATCTGTCCACAATCCATAAATTTCTCAACTTTATGTTCCCTTTACCGATTTTCTGGGTCATGGTGAACATTACTAAACTGACATCTGATTGGATAATGTATTTTATGCTGAATCAGCATATTTTATCTTTTCGATTTTACTCATTGTAGATACAAGGGCATAAGATATAGGCATGAAGTGAGTGCATCAACGCGCTGTAATAGTATGAGAGGGAAAACTATACTGCAGCAGTTCAAGTGAGATTCTGCGTTGCCAGCATTGCAAAAGTTGCATTTGACCAGAAGGAAAATACTACAGCAGTTCAAGTGAAATTCTGTGTTGCAAGCGTTGCAAAGGTTGCATTTATTAAAGTGGATGAAAAATAGAACATCTACAGGTCTAATTAGTTTTTCATTCGGTTTTTTGAACCTAGAAAATATTTTACAGTAACTTACAAAATATAGATCTTCTTCAAAATTTATCAAAATTTAGAAGCAAACCCCTAAGGCTTGGCTTTACAATATCCTAATACTAAACAGAAATGTGAATTTCTTCTCGTAATCATCGTAAGTTCAGAACCATATTGACACTTGACAAACTGCATTTTACAGACTACTAAGGAATTCTAGCTTATCTTTAAATTATGTGTTCTATAAACGGCAAATCTGGCTCAAAAACTCTTCGATATCTTTTAAAGAGCCACTGTCTGTAAGAATCAGACAATGTAAGCAAACTGAGTAAGTGAATTTTTTTAAAATGGCTCATTTTGATATATTTTGTTCTAACTAATGGACTGATCATCCTGTGAAAATTTTAGGGTCTAACTCAAAGCGGTTTAGATTTTATGGCCGGTTGAAATTTCAAATTTGAGCGGTCTCCGCTAACAAAAAATCTCAAATTTGGCTAAATAGGGATTTTGACCTCAAATTGTGCTTGAATGATAACAGAAACAATATTCTCAATTTGATAATCTGAAAATATGTACAACTTTCAACAGAAAAAATGTAAAAATCATAACAGACAGATAACCCGTTGTCTAAAAAACATGGCTCAAAACCAGGTTTTTGAACCGCGCGACAAAGTTTGAGCCATTTTCTAGGGCAAAAATCTCAAAATGGAGAAAATTATAGCTGGAAAGCTTTTTATTTCCCAAAAGTATTCTCAGTGTACTGCTGGAAAACAAAAAATGGGAACCATCAACCTCTCTGATTTTTCAAAATGGCAGCCCAGAGTTGGACTTTTGGAGTTTTTTGCCGTAAATGTTGCATTTTTGCTGCCATTTTAAAAAAAGACGCAAAAATTTCAGGGGGTCAATTATATATTTTTTGGTACATTTCTGGGAGTACTTTCAGGAACTGAACTCAGAAAAAAGGGGTTTTTTGATATTTTTGAGAATTTTCATCTCAAAAATTTTTTAAACTTTGTCGCTTTTTTAGTCTTTTTCAGCACCGTAGGCCACTACTGGGTCATATTATACTCTGAAAAATCCTTGATTAAGATAGCTTAAATACCTTCTTTTCTTAATTTTACTAGTTTTAGCCCCCAAAAGGCTCAATCTTGATAAAAGAATCTTGATAAAAAAGTATTTAATTCAAACTGTTTGATGTGCAAAGGGTCCCTGATCATGAAAAGGCTCTGTACTTCCCCTGCTGAGGTCAAACCCAAGCTGATGAAAATAATCTTCTAAATTTCAGATAATCAATATTGGGATACCGATCATGAAAAGTCTTACGCGATTGCCTATTTTAAAATAAATTTGATAGGTTGATTTTTAACGTTTTTAGGCACTTTATAAAAGTAACTTTTTCATTCAATTGAGTATAACTTTTGATCTAGTTTTGTTTGTGATTGATGTTGCTGACTAAAATATTAAAAGATATCTTTCATCACAACAAAAGAACAAAAAAACTCTTTTACTTTTTTGTTGTGATGAAAGATACCTCGCGCTGCGAGGGTATGAAATTGGCGTTTTTTGCGGAACTAATTTTCGCGGTAGACACCCACTTTTGCCTAAATTCTTTCATATTCCTAGGGGTTTTTAAGGATTTCTAGTAAAACTTCCATTCCGCGGAACTAATTTTCGCGGTAGACACCCAAAAACGCGAAAATTAGTTTCCTTAAGGCATATCATCAAATAGTGTTCTTTACGCGTTGAGTGAGAGATCATGGTTTCAAAAGGATATCAAAGAACTATACGTGGTAAGACTATGAAAGATGCGCTCAGAGAATTCATTGTAAAACCAGTAACAGAATATTGCCACATAATTTCATTTCGTTGTATTTGGGATGTAGACCCTGATGATCTTCCCAAAGCTAGTATCCTCAAGAAGTCAACATCCTCTCTAAAAAGCAATCCATCGAGAGGAAGATCAAAGAGATGGAGAATGTTACTTTTTATTTTTCTTGCTTGTGTGCCATGAAGTCAACATTTTTAAGAGCAGAGCTTCTTAAGAATAATCCTGACGTCAGTGATGACGATTACAAAGATGATGATGAAACTTTCGTGATACCAGGTAAGAGTCATTTTACTGACTCTACTTTTAGCTCCGTGTTGAAGGAGTGTTACTCTTTTATTTCTAACGTAATTTTACAAGAAAGAATATCAAAATACGTCATTGTAAAAAGTTTTGTTCAAACTGGCGTTGTATTTGTTAGATTTTTGTTCTTCATTTCAACGGCATATTAAGGATTTTTAATTATTTTTTCGAAACTTTTATCATCCCAATTTTCATTTTTCAGGTATTTCTTTCTGGATTGGGTTGGTGTGTTCAGTGAGCGAGCTGGACGTAATAGAAAACTCCCTTCGAAAATCAATAATGAAAGCTGGTTTAGACTTGTAAACCAATTGTACCAAGAAGTAAGAGCCAAATTTTCACTTTTTTAACCTAATGGTTTACAACCTTCATAAATTTATTAGATAAAAATAGAGAATAAAGTCTTTAGTAATATATGCCAAAATGAATTACATAATGGAATCGTAAAATAGCGAAATAGAATTTGTTATGACGGTATGTTATGTCACCTCCCGGAAAAAAACTTTCATATTAATTCACTATTTCATAGACAAGAAAAATTCGATCGATCAATACACAGCACTGCTTGTACAGACCCTAAAAGATCACAACAGGAGAGAGATGATTGAGCATGCCATTACCTTTTACAACCAAGAACTCGCAAAAGCTGCAATGAAGCATCACAAGGTAATTTTTTATCACTCGAATGCATGAAAATATTTTTTGATCTTAAAACCATGTATATTATATACCAATCGATCAGAAATTCTATGCTGATTAAGAAAAAGGTGAATATTATGGTCTGAAAATTTTTCTATCTTGAGCTATGAAGTACTTTCGTTTTCAAAACTTAGAAAACAAAAGTACCTCGTATCTCTTTATGGCGATATTTTCAGACTATGGTTCTGACCTTTTTCTCAACCAGCATAAAATTATTGATCGATTGGTATATAATATACATGGTTTTAAGATCAAAAAATATTTTTCTTAGGCTAGCAGAGCCTAGGACCCCATGTGACGAAAGAAAATTTTGAATCCGCCATTATGGATTTCTAAATTCATGTAGAAAAAATATTTTTCCTGAATTTTATTATTTGGAAGGTAGACAAGACCCTCGGAAAATTTCAAGTAAATCAAGTAAGCCAATCAAATGTTACAGCCACGCAAATTTGGAACCAAAAGTAATCATTTAAAAAATCGAAATCGAAAGTGCTTCATATCTTTAGATAGCGAAATTTTCAGACTATGGTTTTGACCTTTTTCTTAATCAGCATAAAATTTGTGATCGATTGGTATATAATATGTCTATGTTTGAAGTCAAAAATAATTTTTTTTTCAAGCAAGAGGGCTAAAAAGGGTTGAAAATCTAAAATCCGCCATTATGGAAATTTGAGCCTGAACCAAATAACGCCACACACGTTTTCTGACTCTTCAAGGACTATACTTTCATGATCAAAAGAAAATATGACTATACGCCAATGTGCATACGGGACACAACTCAGCTGCTAGAGTACCACTCAAAATTTTCTTTTAGGTTTCCCTGCCAGTGGACGTTCATGTTGTTGGTGACGAAAAGATACCGGCGTCGTTGTGCATTAGACCAACAATACCAATCTCGGTTAAAACAAAACTACTAAAGGGCATCCGTGACATAAAGTTCACAAGACTATCCATCGACATAATTGACGAATCTTCAGATAAAGGTAAATTATGCCCTCCTTGTTCTAGTTTTTAGTTATGTCCTATCTGGTTCAAATACAGCTGTGGCACGAGGGTGTGTATTGAAAGTTTTATTTTTGAAATTGTGTGACACAAAGAACTTGTAAATAAAGTTTATAGGTTTTAAAAATACTTTGTAGATTGTTAGATGCCTTATATAATTTTTAGCAATTTTAAAATAATCTTCTTATTTCAGTTGTTGTGGTGTCCAGACCGAAGCCCACAAATAAGACACTTCTTGCCATTCACGAAGTGGAGAGGCATATGGTCAAAAAAGGTTATGCTTTATGTGATGGAATGGTGTACAAAAAACCTCCAGAGGCAAAGTTCACATATGTTTTGTGTACTACTGTGAAGAAATTTCTGATGAAGTGCTTGAAGAAACATAAAATAGCCGAATTATTGACTACCTGTCTCGAGAAAGTAAATGGTGGGTTGTTGTCGGATCCGGCATGTGGTCTTATTAGGCCAATCACTCGCCTTTTCAATGCTGTGGAAGTTTTACCACCAGGAACCCTTTTGCTAATAGCTGAAAAAAGATTCGTTAGGATGAATTCCCTTGACAAGCATCACTCTCCAAGAGCCTTCGTGAAGTATGTTTACAAATCAGACCGTGTTCCATACCCCTTACCGTTCGTCCAAGGTTTGTTTATGAATATTTTTTGTAAGAATTACATCAAATTTGTTCTCCCCTCTCTAGGATTAGAAAATTTAATAATGAATAAAGCTTTGCTCATCAAAGTTATGGACTAAATAAAAACATTTCGGAAGTCTATTACACGTTTTCATAAGAACAAACTATATAAGAACACGAGGCTGTAATTGTCAAAATGTAAAATAAGTTAAGAACATTTCAAGGCTTTGCGGACTCTAAAGTACCGAATTTCTTTTAGGAAAATGAAGAGAACTATTCAAAAATAGTGAAAATGAGAACACATTAAGAACATTGTTAGACTTGAAGCTCAAAATGCTAACAACATCCTATCCTACCGGTACATAACGTTGTTTTAACGTTCATCTAACGTTATATGGACGTTATTAACGTTTGATAAACGTTGAAGCAACGTTGTGTGCCAGCTGGGTAAGGCTTCAAAAATGTTGGATGTTCTTAAAACGATTTATCTTTTATTTTAATTCATAGGAATTTTCAATAGTTTTCCGGGAAAGCGAAAAAGATTGAAATTTCTACAAAAGTTTTACCAACTGCTGCTCCATCAAATGTTTCCAATAAAAGAACGAAAACTTCTTGTCTATGGAGATTCAAATTCCGGTAAAACCAGCTGGTTTTACGTCTTTCAAGGTAACTATTTTTATCTGCTTTACTCGTTGTCCTCATTCAAATTAGGCTCGGCTGGCAATCAAACATCAAGAGTGCATTATGATTTAAAGCTGACATTATATTTTTTATAGGAATCATTGGAACAGACCACATTGCTGGTGTGACACAGGAGAGTCAATTTGCTGGTCACATGATCAACGAATCCACAGAAATAGTTTTTATGGACGAATGGTCATCAAATAGCTTGAGCTGTGAAGAAGCTAAACGTGTCCTTCAAGGTATAAAAACACTAATGTCTAACTTTTTGGGAGTTTTTTTCAAATTCGTTATAGTTATAAAACACTGCACATCTGGTCTGAGGCTGGCTTGAAATGTTCACTGAAATTGACTTGTATATCTTAAATTTATACTATTACTACACTTTTTAAGGTGGCTTAATAATGCTCTCACAAAAACATAAGTCGGCCAAGAAAATCAAGTTCAAGTCTTGTTTTTTCATTACCACAAACAAGAAACCTAGATTTGGAAAAAAGACGGAAGAGTCCAGCGAATCCGAATGGGAATCAAATGATATGGACAGCAAAGACGACAGAAATATTCCAGGAGACAAAGACAACAGGGCTGTATATAAACGACTGAGGTGTTTCAGGACAAAATCTCTTCCAAATGAAGATTCCAGTGTTGGAGGTAAATAAATTAAATCTTATTGGGTAAATTTTAAGATGTATTAAGCCATTTTTACAAAGTTATTCCTTGAGTGCAAACATCTTTAGTCAGAAAAATATATTTTTTCCTCTGTAGATTGGCTTCGTAACCACTACATGGAGGTAGTTCATTATTGTTCGGAAGTGTTAAAGACCACGCCTTTATTTGAAAGTTGCTCGAACCAAGATGTTTTTAAATTAAAGAGGGGTGAAGAAAGGATGGGCGCTGCATACAATGATTATGATGGTTTAGCTGAAAGCCTGCTTGCCGATTCAGATTTCGAAACAGATTCTTCAGAGGACGCAGAAGAAACATCGTCTGAATCAGAAGAGGAAACATTAAACTTTACTTCAGAAGACATGGATTTGTATTTTCTCGGTGCGGATGAGAGTGACCTAAAGAGATGGAAGAAGGACCACGAGTACTTCACAACTGATATAAAACAAGTCGACCTCCTTGTGAGAAAGCTAACAATGCTAACGGAGGAAGATTGGTCAAAACTACCCATCAACAAAGAAGATTTGAAACGGTTAGTGCCTCTATAATCCATTTTCGATCTAGTAAACTGTTTGACAAGTGATTGAGATCAACAGGCTCAACTGTAAAGAAAAACGTTTTGCACTTGTGCACGCATATCCTTTAAAGAATCAAGAAGCTATGAATTCATTCTTTCTAGAAATGAATATCTTTTCAGAACTCAAACTAGAACTCAATGATTAATCAAAGTTTTTATTCCTGTCAAAATGTAACCATTACAACCTTTATTTTTTAGTTACAACATTAGAAAAGCAAACAGTTGGACTGGTGTGGACAGCTTCTACGAGGCATGGCTCAAAAGAAAAGAATCACAGGAATCACAATCGACAACCCTAACTCAGCGTATCCCCAACATTTGTGATGCAAATGAAAGCGAATGTGATTTAGACGAGTTATTGACACCACCCGTTCAGAGATCTTCAACGAGCACCTCCACCCCTTCAAAAGAAGTCACTGGTAACAGCAGCTCGAAAAGTGATTCGGACAATCACATAACTCAATTCCTTAAACTGAGAAATAACAATCAAGAACTTCGAAATCAGTTAAAAGGCGTTTGTCGAGAATCGTTAGCTCAAGCGATACTGAGAGTGAACTAGAGCAAGCTTTAACGGTCTCAGCCCCGAAAAAATCAAAAACTCTAGATAGTCGTGAAACAGGAGATATAAAACCTGAAATTCTTTTCCAACCTTCATTCAACTCGACCACTGCCATACAAATTTCTACGGACGAGGAAGATGATAAGGCTGCATTGCAGAAAAGTTTATTCAAAACAAACACATGTGTGTACCATACGAAGAAGCACTAATTATATCCTCCTCTGATGAAGAACACGTTAAAAAAAATATATGTCGTCATTTATCTATCTCATATACCCCTTGGTCTTTTACTCCGTACTTATTTTGAACGACTACAAAAGAAGCCACTTAATCTTTTTTCTAAAGGATCTTAATTTGTCTATGCTCCGTAAACTAATAATACCCTCGACACACCTTCTACAAAACTTTCGAAAAAGTGAAAAAATATTTTAAGTCCAAATTTGAGTCTTGTTACCCGTTGTCACCCGTTGTTACTCTTGTCACACTTTTTACAAAACTTTCGAAAAAGTTGAAAAATAATCTAAGTCCAAATTTGAGTCTTGTTACCTGTTGTCACACTTTTTATACAAAATGTGTGACAACGGGTGACATAGAATTGAAATTAAAACGAGCATGTTATACATGATTAGGAAGTGTGCCACTATTTATAAAAGGACAGAAATTCAAATAAAAGCAATCGTTCCTTTTTTCTCATTATTTGTGATTTTTAGACAAGTACTTTCAAAGTTTTACATATCTATTTCCATCATCGATTTTTCAAGCTCGTATTCGCCATCATCCAAAGAAATCAAATTAAGCGTGGAGTTTGATAAAATTTCAATTTGAATATTTTCTAACTCATCATCTGTAACAATAGCAACAATGTTCTCATCTTCGTTGCTTGACTTTTCGTCATCAGAAAGCAAACACATACCCTCTCGAGGATTTCGCTTTAATGTGGCATTTCTAAATTTTCTTTGGCGTGTCTCAACCTTACTTAGTTTTTCGAACAAGGTCGTGTCGGATTCACTTGAAGACGAGGAACTGTACACCATTATTTTTGTTTACGTTTTTCCTATGAAAAAGAAATATAAGTCAGTTTTTATTCATATCATTCCTTTTTGTCAAGAAAATATTTTTATACACAAATACTGTAACTACAACAAATATATGATTGATACATTTATTCAATTTGACAATAACAATAACGTTATAATATGCTCAAAAAATTAAGATAGTCAAACAAAAAAATAATAAAACGACTTGAGTGTTAGCGGGTTCGTTTTTGGACTAGTTGAGAATCTTTAGTGGCCCTTTTATTAAACCTTTACACAAATTGTGAAAACCTTTTTTTCTTGAGCAGCTTCAAATTTCAGAAAGGCTTAAATCAGTTCTAAATTAATGGTGTGACAGCGGCCAATGCTAAAATAAACAAAAAATATCTACTTTCTATATAATTTTTTAAATGCACCCGAATCAGCTCGTACTCTTAACGAATCTGGAGTTCTAGAATGATGGAAATTAAGTCTTATCTCGGATAATGCCGGCCCAATTTTTTTCACCATGCTTGTTTATTCCATTGAAAAGCATTTCATCCTCTTCTGGTGAAAACTTTACTTTCTTGTTGCTTACCTCTTTCGAAGCTATCTACCTCTTTATTGTAACACTCTTGCTTATCGTTGGCTTATCATATGTAGACGGTTTTCCAGGCGTTGAAGCTTTAACAGAACTAATAATCTCCATCTGAACTCCTGCAGAATCATTATGATCGATAGTAGGCATAACAGCGGACGAACACATAGGTCGAAGGCATTATACTGTTCACTTCTCTACATTGAGCGTCTAAGCTACAATTTTCATACTCCTCTTCGTCTGAATCAACAGTAAAAGGGGTGTGAGTACCAATCGTATTCAAACGAAAAGGTCCTGGATTTTGGCCAATAACTAACGGACTGGGAGCTTTCGATATAGCTGCTAGGTCTCTAAATACCTCTGATACCGTGTCTTGTTGGTCTTTTCGAGCTGTTCCCAGCATTTTCTCCATACATTTTTGACCTGCTGTTGCCACCATTCTCGATTGTTTCTTTTTGTAGTGCACTTTTGCAACTTCCGAGCTGTGTTTTTGATCTTCAGAGATAATTTCTTGTTCCGATTTCGATAATCTATCTGCACTTGTAGTCTCAACGATCTGTCTATATCGAGTTGGATGAATGTACTTTCCTATGGCTCGATGCACAAGTAAGGTCATGGCATTAGTCAAGGATTTGTATTGACCTCCTGTTGTAGATACTAACAAATAATCACAACATGGGTTCAAAAGGGGTCGCACAAAGTCGATGTAGGTGTCTAGTATAGTAAATACTTCTTCACTTAAAATGAGTGTATCGAAAAGGTATTTACCTGCAGTCTTGAATTCTCTTTGATCAATGAAACCATCGGTTTGTTGTTTTGCTTTTGCGATCATTGATAAGGTTAAATATTGGAATGTCATTGGTCTACTGCACTTGACCCTTAAGAACAAGAAAGTAGTGATGAAACGAGTGCAAAATGTCAATTCCTGCTTATTTGGTAAAGATTGTTGGACTTTACATTTGTTGACGATGTCTTTATAGTGGGGTATGTGGTACGGGATGACTCTTTCCATTTCCTCAAGGCTTGCCCAGTTGTCACGTCCAATCAAATTTTCCAAATCAAAGTTCCGAGTGCTGTCAAGTCGTTTCTTCTTTCTTTTCAAATTTTCTTTCGCCCTTCTCAAGTAAACTTCAGTAATCGTAAAACACCTCAATTTGTTATCGTTGATTCAAATGCCTTTCTATAATCCATTAAATCAAAAATAGCTTTGACATAATTCAATGCCCCCGAAGAAGACATTTCCATTCATCCTCTAAAACAGTCAAGAATTTCAATATAATGGTTGTTGAGCCAAGACAACAATCAATTAGTTCATAAGAAAAGGATGTCCCCTGTACTGCTCATCAAAAACTTCATAGCGCGTTTTGCGACCTGTTTTGATTCTCTTTCATTTTTGCCTCCGCCACAGGTAGTGGTTAGCCATTTATAAAACGCTTTTCCTATCCCCTCATCAATTGAATAGTAAGGCTTCGAGGTGGTTGACGCCTTTCTTTTGAAAGCAGGCTGATTCAGCTCAACATCTTCTCGTTTAACCTCTGGCTGTTCATCGAAGTAGTAGTACCAAGGATGTTTATTGTCTATATGTTTCCTTAAATCTCTCGTACTTGCAAAATCTGAATGAAGGCAAAGCTTTGCTGGACAAGTGTATTTACCTTTTTCTTTTCCATCGAATGACAGCTTCCTTTTTCCGTTGGCTGATCCATTTATTGAACGCCAGTCTACAAAGAGCACCCTCCGGCGGGCCATTTCAGCCCTTGATAACCGACGAATGATCAGGGATCATTTTTATATTATACTGGTTCACTTTAAAATTGAATTCAGGGGGTTACTCATTGTCCTCTATTCAAAAAATGTTTTGAGCTTTAGAAATTCTGTTTTCTGATTGGTTTTTTTCTTTTCCGGGGGTAGACAACCTTTTTACCGCCAAACAGAGACACTTCCCGCCAATTTGAATCCTTAAAGACTTCACTTTTATCAGTTTAACTTTCATTTCAAACAGCCCTTTGTGTTCCTAATATTTCTTTCAAAAATATTACAATAATGTTGAAATCAAAGATGTTATGATTTGGTGTACTTTTCGGACTTGTAATTTTTCACGGACACCATCTAAGTCTCATAGAATGCGCAACAACGGGTAACAACGAGCAATGACGGGTAACAAGGCAAAGGTTCAAAAATTTGGCTATTCGATTAAATTTATTGTGTTCTAAAATGTAAACGGCATAGTGATAATAAGCCATTGTTTTGAAAATATTCCTTTTAAAGATTATATTGATCTTTTTGACGTAATAAAGACGTTCATTCAGGCCGTGTCCCTTTAGATTCATTTCCCTGTTACAAGCAGTAGACATTTACGGAGAAAAAAATGTTTCTTACACTAAAAATGTTTCTTACACTAAAAATGTTTTGTTCCCATGAGAACATCTAACTATTCCAAAATTAAAAGAACAAAGCGTTTTCTATGATCTTAAAAGATTTTGTCTCAAATATTCCTATGTTCTTTCAGTTCAATTCATTCCTTTCATTGAAAGAATAAGCGATTCCCAATTCAATAATCAATATGTTCATTTGGTTAGTTGAACACATAGTTACGCACATAGATAATTTGTTCTTGATGTGTACGTCCAAAGTTTTCACACTCTAATGGGACGAATTAGTTATTTCGATAATCGAATAAAGTGTTCTCCGCGACAATCACAAAGTGTTCCCTTGTCATTTTGAACACTTCGTTATCTCTGCAGTATTAATAAAATGTTCGCCTATTGCGAGGAACACATTAGACGCCATGTTAAGGGAATAGACAAGACATTTTATTAAGAATATTTTTATTCTCTCATAAATGCCTGGTTTGTTCTCAGTAAAGAGAACGAAAGTGAACAGAATGAGTTCCTAAGAGGAAGCTTTCTCAAAGGGATCATTTTAGAACAATTTCGATAATAGATTAATGTTCCTTTGTTGTACATCGCATTACGAAATTGTGTTGATCATTTGGGGATTCTTTCTATAGACAAAACTGCCTAAAGATCAATAAAAAAATATGTTAATATAAGAAGAATACTCTATTACGAAAGCAATTTCTTTGTTCAGACAAGAAAAACTTGTTTCAAAATTTGAAAAGTTATGATACCAAAGTGTATAAAAACATCTACATTAAGGTATCTAGTCTAGCAAGCTAGACGACTAATTTATACATAGAAGAAATAAAGCAAAAAATAATGAAGGGAACAATTAACAATTTTAGTCGTGTAGAAACCTTTGAGCACTAACTCCAAACAAAAGAAAAGTGTCAATCATTCTGTCAAATAACGTCAAATACGTCAAATAAAAACTGAACGGATGTGTTGTTAAAAGATGTAAAGATGGCGGAGAAAATTCAGGAAAATCTACGAAAACAACCGAATTCAGCATCAATTTACGACCTTTGCAGCCCATCTGAATGTGTTACAAGTGAAGAAGGAAGATCCAAAGACACACTTGAATGTAAAAAGTGCAATCGAATATCGTACACTACATTTGTTCAAAGCTCCCCGTCTATCAACTCCAGTTATGTCTAACATACAAATCGAGAGCTTTTGTCTGTCAAAACTGCGTCGTGATCACCCCTGATCTATTGGAACGGGTCAATTCATGTGAATCATCAACAGTTTCAGGATTCCGAAAGGAGATAAAAGCTTGCGAAAATATAATGAAAGCCCAGGACGTAGAAATCACTGAACTAAAGTCCAAAGACGTTAATACAATGATCAGCGAAATAAAGGATAGCTTTGAGACCAGAATGGCAACGATCAAAAAGAAGATGGAAGACATCATTGAGAAGAAAGGAGAAAAAGATCACAAAGCTACGCAGCAGTCGCGTCGAGGCAAATCGAGAAAAACATAGAAAACGTACATCGAAGGGAAAAACAGGAGGAACGACAGATTCAATCCACGGCGTGCAATCTAATTATTCATGGTGTTGACGAATCCACTGAAGATTCAGAGGAGTCAACCAAAATCTACGATGAAGATATCTAAATGAAAAAGTCTTACCTAAGAAACTAAGCTTAAGGAATAGAAAATTGAAGAAACTCGAAAGAATCGTCGGAAAATTTTCGAAGGAAAAGGAAGATGAAAAATGCTATCGACCAATAAAAGGTCCGATTTTCAAACGAAGAAGACAAAAATACAGTGTAAGAGCAATCACTAAAGGAGAAGATTGCCCTTCCGTGTGACAGAAGAGTTTACGAAAAGTGAAAGGAGACAATCAAAGAGTGGTGTATGAAAGCCCAGAAATGAACACGTCACTAAAGGATACAAACTTTAAATTCAAAGTCAGGGGGAGCCCTAGGAAAAAACTCTATCTTAAGAAAAATGGAAACTGAAAAGAGCGGTTCATAGAGGCCCAGTAATCGCACGGTGGCCTGCGACTTGTATAGCATTATTATTAATATTGCAATTATA